>NC_034590.1:147723062-147764760 GCF_900095145.1 Mus pahari
TAAACCAGGCTGGCCTCGAACTCAGATATTCACCTGCCTCTGCCTCCCAAGTGCTGGGATTAAAGGCGTGTGCCACCATGCCCGGCTGACATGGAACTTTTCATGTGCATTCTGTCTTAGCATAGTGGTTTCTGGAAACACGGAAGAAGACAGAAGTTTGACCACGTAGTTGGTCTCACATCTGTAACAATAGTCACTAGAAAAAAAAGCCTGAACTTCAGTTCTGTGTCTAGCAGGAAACCCTCTGTACAATGAGGTACTTGACTTTGGGAGAAATTCTCTTATCTCGTGTGTGTGTGTGTGTGTGTGTGTGTGTGTGTGTGTGTGTGTGTGTATGTACACGTGCATGCACGCAGTGGTGGCAGCATTGGTGCTATGTACACTGAAGGATTGTTTGGGCATAGTCTAATGTAGAAGGACCTGGTATAGACAAGGCTCTTAATGAGTTATATCTGAAAGTTGGGTGTGTTTGTGCAGACATCTGTAATCCCAGTACTTGTGGAGTTGAGGCAGGAGGATCAGGAGTTCAAGGTCATCCTGGGCTACTTAATGAGTTCAAGGCCAGTCTTTCCAATCCTGGTCTCCAAAGAAAACAAACAATGAAATAAATACTAACTGCTCCACATTGCACATGTATGCATCCATGGGGCTGATACGGAGGGATTAAATGACCCCCGTGACCCCTGAGGTCTGGCCCAACTCTTTGGTTTTAGGAACAGGCTACATTTGTGCTGTTCTGCATTTTTAATTTTTAATTAAAGTGATACCTATAGTCCTATATCCTAACTATGAACTGAAAAAAAAGCTTAGTTTCTAGGCCTCCTAAGTATTTGTTTTAATAAACATTGATAAATTAACTACGTTTTTATTCTATACACTATGTAGATTAACTTGAACATTCTCTTAGTTTACTATATGAAAGGCATTATGAGAAGTGTATGGGATAATCAGAGGCTAGCAGAGCCTTACAAAGTTACTTAGAGTATGATGAATAACCAAATGCTGTGTTACATGGAGCTGTTAGAGAATCGTAAGAAAATACATGGGGATTTTAGAAAAGAAAGACAAATCGATTATCAGCCAGAAAACTAGGGAAAGAATCGAGGGATTTTGCACAAGACCTTAAAATTTCCATAGGTGTAGAACTGGCAGAAATTTGGAGACTAGCCTGTATTGAGACTTGAAGGAAAGAATATGCAATTGTATCGAGAAATGGAAGAAATGTGGTTGGGTTGAAGGTCGAAGAGCTAGAAGAGAGTTTAATGGGAAAGGAAGGGATACATGGAAATATTAGGGTCACATTATAAAGCATCTTCTATGTCCAGCTAAGGAGCCTGTTGGGTTTGTCGTGAACATCAAAGATACATTAAGTGTGGGATGATGTCATCAAACTTATATTTTAAGGCTAGCCTACATGAGAGCAATGGTAGCCCCAGTAGGGGCAGAAGGACAGCAATGCTAACCCAAGTCAGGGTTGGGGTGGGGTGATTGCTGTAGAAGGGGAGGCAAGGCCACTTGCTGAGTAATGGATGAGGGAGATGGGAAGACAGAAGTGGGAGGATAGCCTGAGAGGATGGGCAGGTACTAAAATATACAGAAAGAGCTGCGGGCAAAGCATCTCCAGGTCGTGTGCAATCCACCAATATGGGTCAGATGAATGGGTTATCTCATTATGGAAAGAAGTATGTACTTGAGAATGTCGGAGAGACAGTAGATGAAAAGTCCCTGAAAACAGAATTGTGGGTTTGGCATTAGCTTAGCAGTACTGTGTTTGCTTACAATGTCCAAGGCCCTGACTTCAGCCCATAACACTGTCCCAAACAAGCAAACGTCATCGTAAGGATGGTGTCTGTGTGTTTGTGGGTGGAGTGGCTTCCCATGAAGCAGAGAATAGGAAGGTCATTAATGCACCGGGCATTCCTCATGCTGAAGGGGCAGGAACAGAAAAAGGTAACTACGTCTAGATTGACACTTGGCCCATATTTGTTATACCGACTCAATTTTGGGATACTATTTGGACAAATAATGCCCTTCCTTTATACATTTTAAATTCTATTTATATTTATTTGTGTGTGTTTCAGGGGCCGAGATACCGGTTCATCATGGTTTGTGAGTGAGGTCAGAGGACAGCTCAGGAGTCTCTTAGAGATCAAACTTAAGGTTGTCAGACCGTAGGCACGTTCATTGGCTGAGCTATATCTCCAGGACCCATCTTGAAAATTTTTTAAGTTAAATTTTATTTATTTGCATATGGGGAAATGGCCATTTTCATTTTAAAATAAACTCTCCTTTCAGCAATGAATTATATGATCACCTTGACTATGATGGCGTTGTTTCTGGATAATCATGCCAATAAGGCAAAAAAAAAAAAGTAAAAGATATATTGGTTTTGAAGGCAGACATAAATCTTCTGTTGAAGGTAACACATACCTGTATGAAAAACTAGAAGGAATCAGAAGAAGACATCCTGGAACTGACAGACAATGTGTGAGCAAGGTTAATATACAAACGCTGCACTTCCTGTGTATGGGGGAGGGGCGGGGATTTGCACTGAAGAATACCTTCCTTAGCTAGGTTTCTGTTGCTGTGGATAAACACCACGATTGAAAGCTACTTGGGGAAGAAAGGGTTCATTTCATTCTGCACTTCTTGATTGATTGTGCTCCATCACTGAAGGAACTGGGCAGGAACTTAAAGCAGGAATCTGGAAGCAGTAACTGAAGCAGAGGCCATAGAGGAGTGTTGATTGCTGGCTTGCTCTCTGTAGTCTGCTCAGCTACCTTTCTTGTGAAACCCTGGACCACCTGCCCAAGGATGGTACCTCCTGCAGTGGGTTAGGCTCTCTGAAGTCAATCACCAATCACGAAAATGCCCCACTGGGCGTGGTGGTACATGCCTTTAATCCCAGCAATGGGGAGGTAGAGGCAGGTGGATTTCTGAGTTCAAGGCCAGCCTGGTCTGCAAAGTGACAGCCAGGGCTACATAGAGAAACCCTGTCTTGAAAAAACAAAACAAAACAAAACAAAACAAAGTGANAGCCAGGGCTACATAGAGAAACCCTGTCTTGAAAAAACAAAACAAAACAAAACAAAACAAAGTGANAGCCAGGGCTACATAGAGAAACCCTGTCTTGAAAAAACAAAACAAAACAAAACAAAACAAAACACAACACAACACAACACAACACAACAGAAAGAAAGAAAGAAAGAAAGAGCCCCCACAGACATGCTGACAGGCCATTCTGTTGGAAAAGTTTTCTCACCTGAAGTTCCTTGCCAGATGACCCTAACTAGTTGACCAAACACTAACCAACACAAATGCATTACTGTTTCCATTAGCACACCAAAAGAACCATTGAGTTCTAGGTCTAACGAAATATGTGAAGACAGTATAAAATTGAAAGAAATCAAGGAAACAATATGTGGAAATTTCATGTTCATGGAGAGAGTACGTCAATATTGTTGTCAGGACTTCTGAACTTGATTGATAAATTCATTGGAGTCTCAAATTGAGATTCCATTAGTTACTTTATAGATATTGATAATTTAATTTTGCAGTTCATATAGGAGAAGCAAGTACAATATTAAAGAATGGAGTTGGACAGTTGGCTTTAAGTTTTCTAGAGAGATGTAGTGATCAAGTGTGACCCTGGCAAGAGATCAGACAAGCAGGTCAGTGGAGCAGATCTGACATGAGGGGTTTCTGAGGTCCCACAGATTTGATCAACTCATCTTTGACAAGGAACAAGGGAAACACGATGGGGTTTTGATCAACTCATCTTTGACAAGGAACAAGGGAAACACAATGGGGTTTTGCCTTTTTCAGTGGTGCTGGGACAACCAGGCTCTATGTGAAAACTAACAAACGAGAACTCAGAATGGGCCATAAGCATGCATTTAATCTATAAAACCGTTAGGAAATAGCACAGGAGAATGTGCAGATGACTTCAGGTCTGGAGATATTTTACAAACAGGCAAAATTCACAGAAGGAAGATATCAGAAGTTGTGCCTTAAATATCATTTTTTAAAAATGCCGGGCGGTGGTGGCGCATGCCTTTAATCCCAGCACTTGGGAGGCAGAGGCAGGTGGATTTCTGAGTTCGAGGCCAGCCTGGTCTACAGAGTGAGTCCCAGGACAGCCAGGGCTATACAGAGGAACCCTGTCTCCAAAAAAAAAAAAAAGCACCTTTCAAAAAGACGGTATCAAGAGAATAAAAAAATGAGATGATGTGGGTCAGAAGAAAATACTTTCAAAAGATATATATTTTTTACAACTCAGTAAAAACTACAACTCAGTAAAAACTCTTCTGTTAAAAACGAGCTAAATCCCTTACCCAAGAAACTAGGAAAATAGCAAGATGCTGCTATGAATAGATGATCCACATCAGAGACATCAGAAGAGTGCCAATCAGAATAACAGATACTGCTTGGCACTGCTTGGATGGCCAGAATCCGTTACACAGAAAATACCAGGTGCTGGCAAGGATGTGGATCAACAGGAACTCTCAATCGTTTGCCAGAGGGAGCGCTGGATGGTACAGCCATCTTGGAAAATGTAAAACCAAACCTGTTTACCAGGCAGTCGGTCTGGGAGTTGTGTTCCTTGGAATCTACCCAAGGGAGCTGGGAATTTACATACATTAAAAAAAAAAATCCCTACACGGGGGTTCTAATGACCACTTTGTTAGTAATTACCAAACTTGGAAGCAATAAAGATACCCTGTATTCTTCAGAGAAAATGAAGAAGATATCTAGGCAAGGGGATATTATTTCATGATGAAAAGACATGGGTAGAGCCAGGGAGACAGTTGAGTTACTAAAGAGCCTTCCAAGCTGGGGAACCTGCATCCAACCCTCAGAACCCACATTTAAAAAAATGAAAAACAGAAACCCAGATGAGCCACATAGGCTTGTAGTCCCAGCTCTGAGGTCGCAGAAACAGGTGGATCTCTGGGGTCCCGTGTGCTCTCCAGACGACTGTATTTGGTAAGCCCCAGCCACTGAGAGACCCTGTCTATTAAAAAACAAAAAAGCAGCAAAATAAATGACCAGAAACCCCAAGACAGACATGGCTGAGGAGTGAAACTTGAAGGTGTCCTCAAGGCCCTCCCACAAGAACAGGGGTGGTAACACTTTGGTACCCACATATTATTGCGTGAAGGAAGCTGAACTACGTGGCTTTGATTAAATGTCATTCTGCCAAAGGACCCACTACAGAGCCAAAACAATTCCTGGCTACCTGCACGTACCAGGTGTGTGCCAAACCGTGAGGGAAGGGATGGACATTGGGAGCATACTATCTCCTTACGATAGTGATAGATACACACCATTACTTTGTAGATATGAAGTGAAGTGCCTTGGCCATCTTTTGTTGATCAGTTGTAAATGGAGACCCTGAGGTAGAGTGGATGACATTTGGAAAACTGTTAGCCCCCATCCACTGGGGATCCGAAGGCAACGAGAGCTAGGAAAGCCTGTCTCTTTGTGCTTGTGGGGGACACGTCACTCCCATATTGATGACTTCCCCCAGCAGTGCTCAGAGCACTGGAAGTAGAGATGGCTTATGTGTCTCTGAAACCGCCAACCCCGTATGGGCACCTCAGTGTGGTACAAAGACCAGTGGAGTGAAGATGGTCGAGAGAGGGAACAGGAATGGCTGCTTCAGCAACAGTGGGGAGACAGGAGAAAGGGTGCATCTGGAGGAGCAGAGAGTGAAAGGCATGAGGAACTTGCACGTTTTTATGATTTCACGTTTTATGATTATGTGGTCAGTTGTGAGAAAACTCAAAACTAACTCAGCTACAGGATTGGGAAGGTATGTAGGCCGTTGGAAGCAGAAAGCCAGTAGTCTTTGCCCGAGTATCAAAATCAATATATATCAGTGTAAATATCTCAGCAAGAGTGGAGTATATGCCGTAAAGCTGTTCTTAGCATTTAGCCCACAGGATTAGAAAGATAAAGGGTAAGAAAGCGATGAGGACGTTATTAAGGCATTTAAAAGATGAGCAAGTTCTAAGGTCTTTTAAACACTTTATACAAATGTGAGTGTTGCCTGGGATCCCAGGCATGCAGGGCCAGCCTGGAAGTGAAAAAAAGCCTGGGGCTTCTGAGTCTCAGAATTGCTGGTGGAGTAAAGTCTCCACTGACTGAGTCTTAGAGAGAGAGCTCCCTCAGCATGCTGCTCCACCAGTGCTGTGGATGAGTCTCTAGCTGTAAGTCCGATGACTGCACTGGCGGCAGCTGCTTAGCATGCGCGAGTTAGTGAAGAGACAAAGGACGAATCTCTGCTAAGGAAGGATAGGTAGGATAGCTCGGTGCCAAGCTGAGGGTGACTTTGGGCTTGCACCACTTTGCCTACTCTGAATTGTGGATAGAAAGCTTTAGGCGTCACAGTAAAAATGCTTGCCCAAGTGTCTTCACTGCCTAGGTAGAAAGAAAGATGCACTGAATACCATGTTTAATGTCTTTGATAAAATAATCCTATTCCCCCCGCCCCCCCCGCCTCAAACCCTACTATAAATTGTTCTACTTATATGAGGAGGAATGTAATGTGGAAGATAGAAGCTCCCAGAGTATATTGGGGGTACCTCTCTTATTTTGAAACCTTTCGGGGGGAGAGTAAAGGATATTTTCTTTTTATAGGGTTCATGCCTTACTTGCTTCTGAGTTTGACCCCTGATGCAATATTGCCGCATCAACTAGATGTGAATGAAATGAGGTAGCATATGGATGGGTCCTCGGATTATCACTTCCACCGCCACACTTAGTGGATCTCTCCTCTCCAGGAATCCCAGGAAACTCAAAAGTGTCAGAACCACTTTTGAAATCACCTGTGTCTGAAGTCAGACCTTCAGAAATGTAGAAAGTTCTCCATAAAATGTTTAAGAAGCCCCCTCGCGCATGCGCTGTGCCTGTGTTCATGGCACCGCCCACCTCAACCTGCAGTCCTCTCTCCTGATTCTTTTAACTATTTGTAATCTTCGCTGCTGCCCACGTGGGGCTCAAACCCAGGGCCCTGAGCATAAGGAAGACTCTTACACCAAGGTACACTGACAGTCCACTATTTCTAGTCCCACTAACTGGTTATTAAGCTTTTCAGTTTCCTCACCCATTGCATGGAAGAAAGTAACATTTGCTGTATCATCTATGGATTTGATGTCAAAACTCTTTGTAAAAATATTGTTATGCAAATGTCAAGGCATCAGTGTTACATAGGAAATGCATGTCAACCGAGTCCTTTTCAAGCAGATATTTTGAATGGAGCGCTGACACAGACAACTGTTGAAATTTGGCAGAACGCTGGTTTAGACATTTATGTTAATCATTGCAGTTCCCCCCCTTTAGCCATGCCAGACTGGCTCCGTGAGCCTGAAGCAGTATATTTCCTGACAAGTGAAATTTCTGCCTTATGTATTCTTCTTTTGACTTCTCAAGACTTCGATTTTTTTTTTAATTGTAAAATGTAATACATGTACAGAAACGTTTGAAGTGTAAATGTACACATTAACAAACTGTGAAAATCGAGCAACCATGTAATTACCTCCCTGCTCAAGAACTGGACCCATTTAATTTCTCCCACGTGGGGGGCCTTCTGTCCTGTTCTGTGCTTGGCTTGTTCTTTAGGGGCGTTGTAAGGATGAGCAGAAGGCAGAAGGAAGGCATTACGTTTTGACAGCTCAGAATAGACCTCTTTTGAGTAGACTCAGATCAAAGGTGGAATACTAGTGTTTTGTTCTCTAGTCATTCTTGGGCTTGGTTTATCCAGGTAGCTGTGGGTTTCGTGTTTAGGACAAGTGCTTGGATTGTATCTTTACATATTGAAATCTTCAGGCTCAGTATATTCAGTTGGTGTTTGTTAGGTGAGCCTGAAAGGGCTGTATCCTCTAGATATGAGAAAGGCCCTCGTGCTTGATTCTGTTTGAAAGTTCTCATCCTCCATCCTTTCCTATCTCAAGAAGCAGTCAAGCAAAGATTTCAAAATTGACAGCTACTTGGAAAATACTTAACATTACCAAGGCAAGTGCCTGTCGGGGTCAGGCCGTCGGGAAAGAGGGGCCCAATGAAAAAGCTTTATTGCACAAAAAGCCACATATTGCCTTTAATTATAATCCAGGGCCACAAATGCACTGTCAGGGCATACTTTCTTAATTTTTAATTAATTAATTAATTAATTTTCAAGACAAGGTCTTTCTGTGTAGCTCTGACTATACTGGAACTCACTCTGTAAACTAGGCTGGTCTCAAAATCAGATTCGCCTGCCTCTCTCTGCCTCCCTGAACTGGGACTAAAGGAACATCCTGCCATACCCCCAGCTAGGGCATTTAAAAAAAAAAAAACAAACTTGCAGATTCTTTGTGTATATGTTATGGCTTCTAGTTTTTTGTTTTTGTGGGATTCCTGTTTGTACAGATGTGTGTGTCTCCGTGTCTATACATGGCTCATGTGCTTTCGGTTGGCTCTTGTTTTGTCCTATTTCAGTTTGTATGGTTTTTATATCTTATTTTACTTTATTATTGCTCTTGAGGTACCTCTTAATTTTCTAAGGACAGATGGAAAGGTTGTGGATTCAGATTGAAGGCGATGTGGGAGGATCTTGGGGGGCTTGGGGAGAGGAGACCATCATCAGAATATATTGTATGGAAAAATCTATCTCCAATACTAGAAAAATAGAGAACAAATGATCTTGTGCCACAAATCATATTGTAAGAGTAGATAGATGGATTAACGGACCAAAAGTCTTTTTGCTATGTAGAAAAGAATTCTTTACTTTCTTGCTTCAAGGCAACCTACCTGTTGGAGCTGAAGCCTCACCAGCCTTATTATATTTACCTTGGTCTTCCTCCAGCCCCTGGAGAGCTGGAATTACCCATGTGAGCCACTGCACCTGATTTAGGATTCACTTGAATACTTTGTGTGTGTGTGTGTGTGTGTGTGTGTGTGTGTGTGTATTTGTGTGTGTATATATGAGTGTGTGTGTATGTGTTTGTGTTTATGTATGAGTGTGTGTGCATATATGAGTGTGTGTGTATATATATATATATATATATATGAGTATGTGTGTGTTTGTATGTATATATGAGTGTGTGTGCATATATGAGTGTGTGTATGTTTGTGTGTGTATATATATGAGTGTGTGTGTTAATCACATCTTAAAAAAACAATAGTAAGATAACCAGGATATCAGTTACTCGGATAGCCTACACATCAGGACAGCTAGAAGTGTTAAAAGATCCATCTTTGGGGGCAAGTTCTGTGCCTATGAAATTGGGTTAGTAAGGCTTCATGTGAGATTTGTCAGCCCAATCATGTGCACTTCCTGCCAGCCCTTCCTGGGATGCTCTGTTAGTTTCATGTCCCTGTGAGAAGACACCTGAGATAAACCTAGAGAAAGAAGAGAAGTTTCATTTGGCTCACCCTTCCAGACGATTCCATACATTTAGTCAGCCATGCTGCTTCTGGACCTGGGGCAGGGCAGGGCAACATGGCAGGCAGGGAACAAATCTGTTATGAAGCCCTTCACGTGTGGGCAGGAAGCACACAGAGACAGAATCAGGGTTAGTGTTCCAGTGTACCCTCAGAAATTGCACCCCAGTTACCCAGCTTGTTTCCATGATGCCTCCTCCCAAACTCTGTGTCACAGCTTCTTGGTAGTCCCACAGTCTGGCCAACAGCCATCCCCTCAATTCCTCAGAACTATTAATGAATGCCACACAATAATGGTGGCTACAAAAGGCAACAGGAGGGAGAGATGCACAAAAAATGTAGGAGATAAGAACCAAACAGTCCAGTGACGGCTGGCCTAGTAGACAGAAGAAAGTTGATACCTCAGTGTCCTGAGGGGGTTGGACTGGATACGGGAAGAAGCGCCTGGCTTATCACTAGAATCTGGGAAGACTCAGGAAGTAGGACCTGTTGGGCAGAGAGAGGCCATAAAATGCAGGCCTGTTTGAAAGCCTGGGGAGGGAGTGAGAAATCTGCTTCTCCTATCACAACCAACCAAATGAAATCCTAATGAAATGTTTCTCTGCTGAATAAAAATAAATGAAAGGTTCATTACCACTAACAGATAGAGAAGGGTAAAATGATCAACACACACACACACACACACACTACCTAATATACAAATCATAACACTGTAAAATTACAGTATATCAAGAACATGAATATACAAATCATCATAGAGTAGAAACAGGTCCTGTGCACAAAGATTGAAAGCAGGATGGTGTTCGATGATTTAACACCAACACTGAATTCTTACACGCCTTTAGCCTTTGCAGTCAGTAGGCAGAGGCAGGCAAAAGTCTGTGAACCTTGTGTACATAGTAAGTTCTAGGATCACCAGAGCTACACAATAGAGACACTGTCTCAAGATATATAAACAAACAAATAAGACGAAAAAGAACTCTGGATTACTTCCTTAAAAATTCAGAGAGAGTGCTGGGCGTGGTGGCGCACGCCTTTAATCCCAGCACTTGGGAGGCAGAGGCAGGTGAATTTCTGAGTTCGAGGCCAGACTGGTCTACAGAGTGTGTTCCAGGACAGCCAGGGCTATACAGAGAAACTCTGTCTTGAAAAACAAAAGCAAAAAACAAAACAAAACAAACAAACAAAAAATTCAGAGAGATGGTCCCAGGCACTGCAGGAGCCATGGGTTACTGTGCAGACATGGCCAAGTCCAAGAACCACACTACACACAACCAGTCCCACAAATGGCACAGAAATGGCATCAAGAAACCCCTGTTATAAAGATACGAATCTCTTAAGGGGGTTGACTCCAAGTTCCTGTGGAACATGCACTTTGCCAAGAAGCACAACAAGAAAGGCCTGAAGAAGATGCAGGCCAACAATGCAAAGGCAGTGAGCACATGCACAGAGGCCATCAAGCCCAAGATGCCAGAGGGACAAAGCCGCAAACTCAGCTACCTTGCTTTCGTCACCCCAAGCTTTGTAAGTGGATTCAAAGCTACATGGCCAATGGTCGTAGGCTCTGCCAACCAAAGCCCAAAGTTCAAACCAAGGCAGAGGCTGCAGCTCCAGCCCGGGCTCCCAAAGGTGGCCAGGCCCTTGTGAAGCCTCCTGCCAATGTGAAGGCAGATGTTCGTCTGTGACACATCTACCCACATGCTATTTGCAGATGACTAGTGTCCTATGCTGTTTTTACAAATAAACTTGAGGCAAGAAAAATAAATTCGCTGGGCGTGGTGGCGCACGCCTTTAATCCCAGCAGAGGCAGGTGGATTTCTGAGTTCGAGGCCAGCCTGGTCTACAGAGTGAGTTCCAGGACAGCCAGGGCTACACAGAGGAACCGTGTCTCCAAAAAAAAAAAAAAAAAAGATCGAGTTCAAAAAAGGAAAAAAAGTTTAGGTATTATTTTCAATCTAAAATTAAAAAAAAATTCCATACAAAGTATGTATGGAGTAGAAGAATTAAGACTGTTTAATTGATACATATTACTGGATGTTATTTTTATATTAAAATGTGGGAATAAGTCAAGGAAGAACAACATACAGGATTCCAGAAACATGTAACTAAACAGAAGGGAAAAGACCAAAGGAAACTTGAGAAGGACAGTTTAAAAAGCAGTCTAGCAGCCTTAGAGGAAGCCAGTCCAGTCAGAGAGACAGCAGGGTGGCTTCGGGAAAGAGACTGACATGAATTTCCAAATAAAAGCTAAACTGTTGTGCAACCTTACCCTTCAGACCTAGTGTAAACGCCCTTCAGAGGGGCTTTCCAAGGGCTTATCGGTTAAGAAAAGCTGTCAAGTGGGGTTGGTAGAAGGCCCGACCAGAAAGTCCCAGTAGCTGGGCAAAGTGGTACACACTGTTAATCCCAGCACTCGGAGGCAGAGGGAGGAGGAACTTGGATCTGTGGGTGCGGGGCAAGCCTGGTCCACATAGGGCGTTCCAGGACAGCCCAGGCTACATAGGAAGACCTCGTCTTAAACAAAAAGGAAAAAATAAAGTCTATACAGCTGTAATGTAATAGAAACTTTCTAAATTGTAACTTAGAGGAGAACTTAGTCACTTTTTTTTTTTTTCCCCCACGAACCAGTTCAGGGTGAGCATTTGAAGCAAATGATGTCACCCACTCACTCCCTTTGCCCACTATGCATGAAGGCTTGCCCTCATCTCTAGAGTTAGAACCTGGTCAGTCTGTGGGATGCTCTGGATTGCAAGAACAAGGACATGTTTAGAAGTACATCGCTTTCCCTTACATTCAGATAGCAAGGAATGAATCACGTGTTCATACCTACAGGCGATATTCAGAATATTTAACAACCAACTGGTAGCCAGGCCACTGACAAGTCAGAACAGGGACCTTCTGTGGAGTAAAGGCAAGTTTAGAGTAATCTGTCCCTGCTGGAGCAGGTGTTAACTCTTTATTTGCTGAATCATGGGGAATAATGGATTGGAGGTCAAAACACCATCTACCATCAGCTGTTATGGTAGTACGGTAACAACAATGAGTGCATCTGTATTAGGATACATGGACCACATACTGTCCCAGGACATACTTAACTACAGAAAAGATTGACTATTATAGATGTACACGAGGGGACAAGCTACTATGTAATAAGTTACCTGAAAATATATTAATAAAGGTCTAGAATTAGTATATCAATAAATTTTACTCTATACATATTGTTTTGCAATAGAAAATAAAATATTAGAAGTGGGTAAAATGTTTGTCTGGTTTGCCTTTGGGTCCAAGTGATAACCACACTTTAAATTTCTAAATAATTTCCATGGGCTAGTGTAGTGCAAAACTAAAATCAGTAAGAAAAAGCTAATGCAGTGGTCAGAAGGGGATTGGAGATTCACCTGGATCCAAAGCTCTAAAAATGTGTATATTAAAAAGATAAGACACACGTTTGCTTTGAAGTTAGAATTCTCTGCACAGCTCTGATTCCAGCATGGCTCATTCCTGCTAAGAACCTTTTGGGTGAGCTTTTCAAATCTCAAATGATGTCTCCAGCCCCAAACTCTAATGTGTTTGACTTTGGGCTGGCCCCAAGGAATCAGTTATTTTAAAAAGCTTCCCATTCCCCATTTGCAGGAAGGGCTAACTCCTCTACCCAAGTAATATTTAAATATCTTTGCTTTGGAGAACATCTGTACCTGGCCTGGCTTCTTCCCTCTTTGAATATGCAGTCAGAGAGCCAATGGTCATTTGTGGAAAAGCTTCTTACCTTGACGACTTTATATCATATTTTCTGTGGAGAGATTTTAGGATTGAGATTCAAGTAGATCTGACCTTACTGTAATATCCTCATGTCTTAACCTTTGGTGCAGCCACTTGGGGATCCGGGGGTTGTACCCTCAGGTTGCCTTCCGTCTTGGTCTCCTTGGCGTGACTGAGTCTCTCAGCTAAGGGTCTCTCAGGAATTCACCAAGAACAGCAATTCCAGCTGCAGCTGGTGTCACCAGAAACCGCCAAAGGAACCCTAAGAAAGATGATAGATATTCAAGAAAGGGTCATAAGAACCATGCTTCTCTAAGGTCAGAGGCCTTGTCACATTAGACTCTTGGCTAAAGAAATCGTGGAAAAGAAGAAATTTTTGTGGTATAGAGAAATATTGTGAACATCAGAGAATACCTTTAGTGGCAAGTTATAAACGAAAGTTTTCTCCATGGTTCCATCCAGTAAAGCAAAGAATCACCTCCTAAGCCGGGTGTGTAAGGAATCTACCAGGACTTGCTTCTAATACTCTGTCCATGGTCAGCGAAAGCCCAGGCTGGGATATTATTTTATGTTTATACATATTTAATGTGAGTAGGCTAGTGTCGTCTTTAAGGCAGTGGTTTTTAACCTCCCTAATGCTGAGACCATTTAATACATATTGTGGTGAACACCAACCATAAAATTATTTCACTGCTCATTCATACCTAATCTTGCTACTGTTATGAATCATAATGTAAATATCTGTGTGTTTTTTGATGGTCTTAGGCTCTCCTGGTGAAAGGGTCCTTTGATTTCCCCTTGCCTCCCCCCTCAGGAGGTGTGACCCACAGGTTGAGAAACACTGCTTTAATGACCTGCCCCTGACAAACACAGGTCAGTTTGCCCATGTGATGCAAGAGATGCCCGGCCCGTGCTTTTCACAGTTGATGGTGCTCCACAGTCACTGGATGGCAGAACATCCTCCGGGAAGGGATTGAGAGTCTGCCCCAAAGGCTGCCTTTGGGGGTGGGGGAGTCAGACTACATTAGCGAGGTCTGGTTAGCGTCTGAGTCTCAGCCTCGCATTCACTTCAGAATCATTTCTTGGCTTTTGAAAATGCTGGTGCCTGGACCTATCTCTGTAGTGACAGTGATTGAGTTGGGAGGGGCCAAGGCCTGAAGTGTGTACCGATAGATATGAGTCACCTATAGATGCCTCTGATTTATGCAAGGAGGGTTATACAAACCGCTGCCACGAGATGTGCACGCTTTGACTCTGAGTCATGGCTCAAAGTCTTCCTGTGTAGATTCTATAGCAATACCAGGAGGTACCTTGGATAACCTCCTAAGACATCACTTCGTGGATGTCGTCTGTGAAGAAGAGATTCTTCCTAGTAGGTCACTGGAGATGAGCTGGGTATGGCTCTCATGGGAATGAACCCAAGAAGAAAAATGGTCCCTTTTTTTTTTTTTTAAGTACCCAGAGGATGCCCCCATGATACAGGAAGGAGATCTGAAGTGAGGAGTGAATATTAATTAGGTATCCCTCAGCTCAGGAGACCCTTGGTTCTCTGTCCCTGCACCACCAGATCAGGCAGAACATGTACTGTGAACACAACTTGGAAGCTTTGGGGTTTCTTTAGAAATGTCTATGTTTACATCTTACAATCTCTCTGTATGATCATTTGTAAGTATATGCGCTGCTGAAATTTGTACAGTGCCACAGTTGTATCATTTACATGTTTCCTTTGACAATTACTTAGGAAGTTTTAGAATATTTTCTGTACATTTGCTTGCTCCTTTCCCCAAATTGGGAGACTTAACATCCTGTTAGAAGGACCGTTGTCAATCTCAGGAACTTCCGGTGCTCTTGACAGAGGGATGATTCAGCTTGCCCAAAACCATAGGCCTGGGTTCAAAAGTCAGCTGGTTTATTATTGTTGCAAAAGAAGAAGTAATTAATACCATATTAATGACAACTTCTCCGATCTCTGAACACCTCAGGGTTCATGAATTAAAATTGAATATGGTTGTGCTGTTAATAAGTTGGAATTCTTGAGGCCAGCAGTATGGCTCAGCGTGCCAGGGTGCTTCCTCCAAGCATGGTGACCTGAGTTTGATCCTCAGAACCTACATGATGGAAGGATAGAACCAACTTCCTTATGCTGTCTTCTGACCTCAGTACACATGTACCAAGGCACATACACAAGCTTATGTGTACATGCATGTGCATTCTCATCCCCTGTCGTCTGTCCGTCCGTCCGTCTGTCCGTCTTCTGTCTGTCTCTAGAAGTTGGGATTCTCCACCCTTTCACTATCAGTCACAAAGGGAACCTTTATCTTCTTCATGACCACTTCCTTTAGTCCATTGCTCATTATTTGAAATCCAGATTGATTTCCTCGCCCCCTCCAATTTCCATCTTTTATCTTAGAGAAAAGTTTGTCTGTGTCTGAGCCCACCTTTAATCAGAGAATAAAGCCCAAATCACAGAGTACCACTTAGGACCTTCTGAGCTTGGTCTACGTTTCCCACCCTCATGCCCTGTTGCTTAGAAAAGCAGTGAGAGAGAAGGAGGGTTGCTGGCACAAGGGAGGTGAGTGCTTGCTGGACAGTGTTAAATGCCTGATGACCTGGGGGACTGTGGCCTTAAAGTGAGACGTCAAGCACATGGCCTCTGGGGTATGGGTGTAGGGCGAGGGAACAGCGCATTCCTTGCATTCTGCAGCACCTGACTAAGCCCTTCCATTTCTGGTCATGGCTTTTGTGCATATAGGACCCTCCTTGTGAAACCCATTATCTTTGTTTGCCAAAATTACCCTTTTTTAAAGACTGCTATTGACATTTCCCCTCATCCACCCAGTACTTAGCCACCTCCCTTCATTCTTTTCCCACTGTTGGTACATTTACTGTGCCACAACCATGGCCTGGTACAGCTGTCTCCCCCATAACTCACATTCTGTGATGGTTAAGTTTGTAACCTATAGCCCAATGGACAGTTATTTAGCATGTATAATAAATGCCGGGCAAATGAATACGATTTCTAGATAAAGTGTTGAGAATCTGCACATGTTTGGTTGGGGTTTTAAGATCAATTCCACTTTAGAAATATATAGCTAAAATTACATTGATTTAATTTTTATTCTGTCTTTTCCTGCCAAATACAAGTCAATAAAAGTTTTCCCCAAATATGTGTGTGTGTTTATAGATATATACCTATCTGTACAAAAAAAAAAATGGAGAAACTAAAACCGGTCAAAGACTATCATAAATATTAAATATCTGAAAAAATTTAAAAGTCTTTAAAAAAAAAAAAACCTAGAAAAAGTGCTAGGTGGTTGTGGCACACACCTTTAGTCCAAGCACTCAGGCGGCAGAGATGGACGCCTCTCTGAGTTCAAGACCACCCACTTCTACAAAGTGAGTTCCAGGACAGCCAGGGCTACACAGAGAAACCCTGTCTTGGGGAGGCAGGGAAGAAATTAAAAAATCTTCATAGAGGTCTGCACAGCTCACATGGTTTATCTGCTGTCTTTCATACAGCCTGTTTGGTTAAAAACCAACAGTCTAAAGCTCTAGAGTTGCATGAAGCAGTATGGAGCCCACCTATATTCAAGTTACACTGAAATTTTAACTATAAAAACCAGTTTGAGAGGTTCTTTTCTTTTCAATCATGTGGAAATGCATGAAAATTTTAAACACCTAAACACTTTTTTATGGTTTACAGATGAAATTGTAATCATTATCTACCTTTTTTTCTTTGCGGTGATTTCTTAGCGTAATCAGGCTTCTGTAACAAAATGCCATAAGCTAGGTAGGTTAACAAACATCAGAAGTTTATTCTAGTGGCGAGGGAGCCCAAATCAAGACATGGGCAGATTGATCTGGGGTGAGGATGAGAGAAACCCCACATTCCTGATTTCTCTGCTTTGTGCTGAATGGGAGGATGTACTAGTCTCTGGGCTCTCTTTGGTAAAGGCAGGCGTGAATCTTAGCTGTAACTAATCCCGTGGTTATGATCTCATGATGTAACTACCTTCAGAAGGCCTATCTGCAGGGTCACCTTGGAGGTTACGATTTCAGTGTATGGGCTTTAGGGGTGCAGACATTGAGGTCATAAAGTGTTATGAGTCCACATTGATCCTTGGGAGTGAGGAGACTTAATGTGCCCTTCCTCCTTAAGCTTTCATTTCTCTGAGTATAAGATAGGAGATTTGGTTCAAATTACTACCAAGGTCATGTTGACTCAACTGTAATTCTGGACAGTTATGAAACATAGCCTGTAACCATGGTGAAACTAGATGATTGGTGGATCCAAAAAATACATATTTTTTTTTTCCTTCTAACAGTGAAGCTTTTCCATTGAATAAGTCATTCTGGGTATATTCCCTTATTAGACCAATTTCTTGATTTTTTTTTTTTAAAGAAAATAACAGCAGTTCAATAGTGAATGGAAGACTGTTGAGAAATACCAAACAAATAGTCTCTGGCCTCTTGTATTAAATAGAGATCTGCATTGCTATGCCATTTCTCTTTCCTATGCTAGGAATTCAGAATGCAGTGCATGGTGGCTTGATAAATTTAGAAATTATTTCACATCAATTTCTGCAGCCTTTTGTGTGTGAGAGAGAATCTCATTAAAAGTATATATGATTTATTCTCTTAAAATGTGATTTCCTTCATTTTTTTGTCTTTCTATGGGCAACAAGCTTGTGTCTATAAATACAAGTACTGTCAAGATCTTTGCATTGATGCTCATCTTTCCCCATTAACGTCTAGGTAATCTATTTAGACAATACTGCATTTGACCCTCCTGGCTTCCTGATGGGTGGTCTCATCAGTTTGCCCTTGTGCCCTTGGGTCCTAGGCAGCCCTCCAAGAGCCACTGTGACTTTGCAAGACATATAGCCAAGCTCCTTGGGGACTGTTCCCTGTCAAGAGCACTGCCCCTGAATTGAGGCATCCTGACCACGAGTTGGGACAAGTATAAGACTCTCAGGCAGTGTCTCACTGTTTGTTAACATCCAGTCCAGATAGCCCTCTAAAGTAGAGAATCAGATCATTAAGTGAACACTGCCTAAGGGGAACTGGCAGGAAGCCAGGTATGGTGGTGCCCGCCTATAATCCCATCA
This sequence comes from Mus pahari, assembly GCF_900095145.1. NCBI lineage: Eukaryota > Metazoa > Chordata > Mammalia > Rodentia > Muridae > Mus > Mus pahari. The sequence continues at coordinate 147,741,353 of NC_034590.1, forward strand.
CTTGGGAGGAAGAGACAGAGGGTCAAGAATTCCAGGCCGGGCTGGTGAGATGGCTCAGTGGGTAAGAGCACCTGACTGCTCTTCCGAAGGTCCGGAGTTCAAATCCCAGCAACCACATGGTGGCTCATAACCATCCGTAACAAGATCTGAAGACAGCTACAGTGTACTTACATATAACAAATAAATAAATAAATAAATAAATAAATAAATAAAAGAATTCCAGGCCAACCTTAGAAGCGCCCTAGGCTGCATAAGACTGCAACAAAACCAACCAACCAACCAAAACTATAGCAACAACAAAACAATGAAGGGGTAGAGATTTGAGTTTTCTCACTATTTTGTCCAGCAATAGGAAGTTACCTGACCCGTATCACCGACCAGCTGCGTGAGGTGAGATGGCTGTTCCCCCTCTCTGAGCTTCACTCTCTGTTCTGTAAAGTTTGGGTTTTATTCCTAAAACGCCTTTGGTTCTCAAATCTGCCCATGTTCGTCTCATGTCTCTCTCCCCCCCCAAGGCCCTCCCCCTTCCCATTCTCTCTAGTCTTAAAAGCTCATTGGGGGCAATCTGTGTTTGAAACTTAAGCGGCTTCCCCTCATTTCTCAGGGTCCTTTAAAGGAGTACGGTTCAGGGATTTTTAGAACACATTTATTACTAATTTAGTCCGTTTGTTTTCTAGAGACGTTGAGAGAAGATTAACCGGACAACTCAATCCGTGCGACTTTTGTATTTGGATAATGGTCTAAAAAGAAACCATTCTGTCTCTTTTTTGTTCCTTTATTCTCTCCTATGTTGCATCTGACCACAGTTTTCCCCTCCATCCTTCCACCCCACCTCCTCCATCCCCCCCAAAGAAACCATTCTTATTGTCAGAGAAATTATAATTAGATCTGTTCCCCCAGCAGGCCTTTCTGTACCCCCTTCCTCCGTGATGATCAAGCCTAGTAGATGCTGTTGCCAACAGCTGCAGGGTACACTTAGAGGAAACGTGTTTGCTGTTCACTCGCTCACCTTCCTCACCACGTTGACATCAGTAAAGCCCTAGAAACAGCGGTTCAGAACTAGTCCAGGTTAGGACACTCCTTGAGGAACTCGGTATTGAGTTGCGTGATGGGTTGTCTTTGGCATACTGTCATGAACAACAGACACTCTTTTTTTTTTTTTTTTTTTGGTTTTTGAGACAGGGTTTCTCTGTATAGCACTGGCTGTACTGGAACTCACTTTGTAGACCAGCCCGGCCTCGAACTCAGAAATCCGCCTGGCCTCTGCCTCCCGAGTGCTGGGATTAAAGGTGTGCGCCACCACGCCCGGCTTAACAACAGACACTCTTGCTGGGCCAGCAGAGAATGAGTCTCAGTAAACATAGTAAGTATGATTATGTTTTTCACAAGGCCGTGAGAGCTATGGAAATAGGGAAACTGGAAAAGGAGGGATCCAAGATAAATGGGGGGCAGAGAGCTTGGCTGTAGTCGACTTTCTAGATGCAATCAAAATTAAGATTTCCCTTAAAGTAGAAAAATCACGCTGGTTAGTGGATGGACGTGTCTAGAGGTTAGAGTGGTTTGATTCCAAATCAGGATAAAGGGGTCCATGGGGAAGCTTAAGGACAGGGAACGACAGCCTCCAGGAAATAGATCAGCCTCCCCCCTCCCTGCCACCAGGGACCCAGACAAAAACAAGAGCAGCTGGAGAAAGATTCACTCACTGGGCTGAAAAATGGTCCCACTTCAGAATGTAAGGCAAGGACCCAAATGTACAGCAACCTACAGAACCGAGATAGCACTGGGTATTCTTTGAGTGTCACCCCCCCCCCCCCATCACACTCCCTTTGGGAGAGTTTGTATGTCAGTGATCAAACACCCACAGGATAAGGGAGCTGGCCAAGAGAGAGAGTCCCAGGCAAAGAGAAAACAAGAGCCAATTCCCAAAGTGGTGTAGCCTGGAGGTTAGAGGGGCTGCAAGGTGACCGCTGAGACTGGAGTACAGAAGACAAGAGGTTGAGTCGGGGCTGAGGCCAGAAAAGGAATTCCGTGGAGGATGGAGACCATAAAGGGCTCAGGCTTTTATTCCAAGTGAGCTACAGGGACACTGCACGTTTTGATAGCATAAGCAATCGACTTATTTATTTATTTAAATAATCTCACTGGCTGCTCTGAAAATAGACTCCAGGGGAGAAGCAGGACAAGCAATTAGAAATGACTGCAGGACTCCCCTCGCAGGGTGACAGCGGCTCAAATCAGTAGTAATGGAGACACTAAAGTGTCCAGAGTCTAGATATATTTTAAAGATGGTCTGTTCTTTGTGACTTGGAATGTATGCATGTGGGAGAGAAGCCGAAGATGCGTTTACAGGTTCAGGCCTGAACATCTAGAGGATGGAGCCGCTCTCAGATAAGATGAAGGAAACAGGTGGTGTACACCTTTAATCCCAGCGGATCTCAGAGTTCGAGGCCAGCCTGGTCAACAAATCAAGTTCCAGGATAGCCAGAGCTACACTGAAATACTTCTGTGGGGGGAAAGGGGAGGAGGAGGAGGACAACGGAGAAGAAGACAACAGGTGTCATGTTAAGGAGAAGAGTGGAGGGCAGTTTGGACATACGGAGTAAGAGATGTCTGTCAACCATCCAGCTGGGGACACAGTGGCAGAACAGAGCATCTCAAGTGTTTCGAATTCTAGTCTAGAGAACACGTGGCTGTGGCATCGTAGGTGGTGGTGGGGTCTTTGCGAATGTCAGTGAATTAACCTGGAGAGGCGAGATTATCTGGGCGCCTCTCCTATTTCCACCCGTTCCTAAAAGCTGAGAACTTTCCTGCTATGGTCAGATGACGCTGAGGCAGCTGTGGAAGAATGACTGTTGCTGACGGAAGATGGGGGAAGGAGGGCCTGGGCCTGAGGATGTGAGTGTCCTCTAGCCAAGAGCCATGGCCAGGACCGCCAACACCTGACCATAAAACTATAAAATAATAAAATTTAACTTGGGTAATTCATTACAGTAGCCAAAGAAAATCCGTAGAGTAAACAGTTTGGACACAAGAGTCTGTAAGAAGAGAAGGATCTGAAAGCACAGAGGTTGAATTGGAAGCCCTGACCGAAGGAGGCCGCCACAATCATGGAGATAAGATGGAGAGGTATTCCTTATCTGTATACCTCTGTTCCCGTTCCCTGCTGGCCAGGCGCTCCATGTGAAGTCTTAAGTCTGTCGCAAGACAGAGCATGTGACTGAATGGCGCAGTGGGCGTCTCCAGGTAATCCACATGGTGGTGGCTGAGTCCACAGCTTGGACATTGTGAGGAGACAGGAAAGCGGAAGTGAGATACTGATAAAGACTGGAATGGAAAAGTGCCAAGGGATTCGCGGGCGTGAAGAGTGCCCTGTGAAGAGGTGTGCTAATTGTAAAAACCTCCGCTAAACTCCAAATAAAACATAATCAAGTCCCGCATTCCGTTTTTAAGGAAGTTTTTTATTTGTATGTGTATTGAGTGTTCTGCGTATTTGCTCATCACGAGCATGCCTGGTGACCCTGGGGCAGAAGAGAATGTCAGAGTTCCAGGAACTGGAGTTAAAGGTTGTTGTGAGCCACTACTTGGTTGCTGGGAATCAAACCTAGGTCTTTTGCAAGGGCAAAAAGTGCTCTTAACCATTGAGCCATTGCCCCAGCCCCGAATCGTGCATCTGCATTATAAAGTTCAAGTTTTGATATGGTCTGGTTTTTTGTTTGTTTTGTTTTGGGGTGTGTGTGTGTGTGTGTGTGTGTGTTGAGGATAAAACCTGGGACCTTGCCCTTGTTAGGCAAATTGCCTACCTCTGACCTGTACCCAGTCCTTGATAGCTCTGACTTTCTAAGCAATGCAATGTCTGGGCATGCGTACTGTGTATCAAAAGAGCTGAGCACCCCTGGCATTGTGGAAACTCAGAGTACAGTTCCATGCTTCCTCCCACCCAGGCAGGGCCTTCATGTTTATTGTGATGTCTTATTTCTTGTTATCATGACGAGTCTTTCCATGGCTTCAGTCCTGCAAGTTTGAATAGAGGTGTTACATCCTCAGAGAGATTTCCATAATACCCTAACAGTACTTTTGGCACATACAGTCACCCAGTTCCTTCTCAATGAAAACTGATTTATTGGCACTCCTGTGCATACCTATGAACTCCTTTTCCCACCTGCATCACACACACACACAGACTAATTCTCAATCCTCCCGTGTGTGTGTGTGTTTATGTGTAGCTTGAAAATAGTATCCCCTTGCCCTCAAACTTCCCCCATATGGAAGGAGTCAACTCTATAGTTGTTGACTACATAGTTTTCATGATTATTATTCTTTGTTCATTTACCCCCCCCCCCCCCCTCTCTCTCACACTCCCCCTCTCTCTCTCTCACTCACACACACACACACACACCCCCCCACACACACACACTCCCACCCTCACCCCATGGTCTGACCACTCCAAGGTGTGATGACTTCAAACATCCGTAATCACCTGTTATCTCCCACCGTTTCTCAAGTCCGGAATGTGGCTGTGTGGCCAATCCCTGTTCCACATGGTATTCACAGGGCAGACTCGACAGCTTGTGACTGGAATCATCTACAGGGCTGTTGACGTGTCTGGTGCCTGATCTGAGATACCCCAGTTCTTCAGGCATGTTCCTGTCTGTCAGTGTGACTTCTCTATATGCCATATTATTTCCCGAGGGTGGCTGCCCCCCCCCCCATGTATGGCTGTGGAAACTAAGATCTCCACAGGCAGTGCTGGCCTCCCAGCAAGCACTGACATTTATTGAGGGCTTGCTGCTGTTCAAGCATTGTGCTAAGTGTGACGTCTGTGTTACATTACTTAACCCCTGGCAGCTGCGATTTAGACAGCAGCCCGCTTTTTACACTGAAGGAATAGAGAATCAGTGAGGTTAAATGGCAGTTTTAAGCTCACAATGGACTTGTGAATTTTGTGATGAAAGGACTGACAGTGAGGCAGTCAGTGGGAGCCTTGCTTCCAGAAAGAGCGGACCCTCAGCTCTGTCTCTGTCGACTGGTCCTGGGCAGCCGCCCCACTCCCAGATCAAACACACCTTTCTCTTCCTTCCAGGATCAGAAGAATTCATTTTGTTCAATCACAACTCAATAATCCTTTCCTTACTCCCATTTTTTTTCTGCTTAAAAACGTCACTTTTTTTTTATAGCTTGAGTTAGTGAATTCATTAAGTATTACGAAGAGACACCCAAACCAGGATTCAGCCGCCACGGTAGCACACGCCTTTAATCCCAGCACAGAGGCAGGTGGATGTCTTGAGTTTGAGGTCAGCCTGGTCTACATCATGAAACTCTGTCTTAAACAGAAATGGGAGTGACAAACTACTGGTGCATTACCCAGATCCATAGATAGAAGTCGGATTTGGTGAATTCCGAACAGTTTTGCAAACAGAGGCCATACCTGAGACTCACCTGGATCAGGGGAAGCTCTGGTGGCAGAGCTAGCGTACAGTGACCCTTTGGTCCTTCCTCACAGCCACCTTCCTGCCTTGAGCAGACTCTGCCCACCTCCTACCTCCTAAACGCCCTGCCTCGATTCAGTCTCATTATTATAATAGCCTCTCTTGGATGCTCTGCTTCATCACGTGACCTGTGAATGACACCCGCGGCATTCGAACCTTTCCCACACAGCTGCTGCGCCTGTGTCCATCCCTTAACTCTTGGTATCAGTCTTTAGAAGTGAGAAAAATCATTTTGTTTGGGGACATCCTCTAAGTGTCCCAAAGTGACACAAACTTTTGTTGTTTTGCCCTTACAGTAGTGAGTTAAACAGGCCTCTCTTGTCTGTTTTTGGGTTTGGGTTCACACCGGCATTCATGAAGGGAACGCAGGCTCTTGCCAAGATGGTGTGTTATTGATTCCTTGTGTTAATTCTACATAAGTGAGATTTGGCAAATTACTTTATCAGTGGGCAAACAGCGCCTTCTCGCGCGGTCTACATGCTTAGGGGTGAGGTAGTGAGCTCACGACATGTTTAGTTGGTCAGGTTGTGAGGAATATTTTGTAAGAAAGTAAATCCTTTAGAGGGCTTGTTAGTTCTCACTGCTGTGGCAGAATGACTGAGAGAATGTAGGGGAACGTACCGTGGCCCACACGGTCTATCATGGCAGGGAAGGCATGGTGATAGGACGGTGACAGGAGTGACTCCACTGTGGCATAAGAACCATACAGTGGCTGGTTATAGTGTGACAGCAGTCAGGAAGAGGCAGTCTCAAAGAAGGTGCTGTACCCTCAAGTCCCAAATGAGCTGTTTCCTCCAGCTAGGCTTCAGGAAGTTCCCCGACTTTCCAGTACAACGACACCAGCTGTGGACCTAGTGTACAAACGTGAACCTGGAGGAGACATTTCACATTTAAAGAGTAACAGACGGGTACAGGAATGTCAGATTATGTCACTCTACCCAACTATGTCTCGTGGTTTTCCATCTTAGAGTAGAAGCCAGAGGGCCGTACGTGAGCTGACCCCCCTGCCCAGTCTCAGTTCCACCTTGGGATGTGTTTTGTCCTTGTATCTGATACTTTCCTTCTCTCTGTGGGGCCACCCTCCTTCAGGTAAGACCAACCCCTTCGGCTCTTACTGGACTCTTCCAAGACTTATCACCTTAAGTACCAGTTACTTCAGCACCTCTAACTCGCCATACCCCAAACCTCTTCTTCACAGCGCAGTGAAGGCACTGATGCACAGGCATGACCGTAAGCAAAGCTGCGGCCATGACCAGCTTTCCCTCCAGAGAGCAAGGCTGACCATCACCAGGAGCCCAGGCCCCTCTCTGCCTTTAGACTGTCAGGAAGGCTCACTGTAAAGGTCCTTTCTGGCGGCAGCACCCTGGGGATTCCCCCCTGGGCTCCAGAGTAGAACCAATTCAACCCTGCACTTAACTGGGAATTTCCACATGACATTTGGCCTCTCATCTTGTGTCCCACCCTCTGTGGATCAGACAGGGTTTTCTGAAGTCCAGGGCCCTGCTTTAGATAGGGGTGGCTCTACTGCAGGAGTCTTGGCTGTGTACCCACTGTGTCTCCTGCCAGGGAGCCTGGTCTAGCTCTCCTCAGATGTTTCTCTTATGTCATCGTCTCTGGCCGCCTCAGCTGTTCTCTGCTTTCAGTTTCGCTAGCCCTACCGACCTTTCATGTATTTCTTGCTTTGTTCAGAAACTGAAACTGCACCCCAAACCTAACAGGTTTGTGTCTCCCTTGTTCCATTCTGTCCCCCCCCCCCCCGCCCGCTGCCTTTCTCTTTCTCTCCTGCTCCCTTGTGGGTTCTAGGACATCAAGAAAGGACAGCTCTGCCTCCTGCCTCCTGTCAAGTTCCACACAGTACAGAGGCACTCTTTGTATACGAGAGGCAGAGAGGAGAGGGCTGGGGAAATAACTCAGTGGGAAAATAACTGCTTGCTGGGGCGTGGTGGCACACGCCTTTAATCCCAGCACTCAGGAGGCAGAGGCAGGCGGATTTCTGAGTTCGAAGCCAGCCTGGTCTACAGAGTGAGTTCCAGGACAGCCAGAGCTATACAGAGAAACCCTGTCTCAAAAAAACAAAACAAAACAAAAAAACAAAAACAAAAAAAATCACATAACTGCTTGCTGTATAAGGATGAAGAGCTGAGTTCAGATTTTGATACCTACGGAAAAATCTGTGCTTGGCCGTGTGTGTGTGTGTGTGTGTGTGTGTGTGTGTGTGTGTGTCCAGTCTTAAGGGGGGTAGAGACCTCAGGATCACTGAGGTTTTATAACTGCCAGCCTCGCTCCAAATCCAATGACAGGAACCCTGATCCTATTTGAAAGGAGTTAGGCAGGGACCAATAGAACAGAGGATTCTCATCTCCTCCTCTGGCCTCTGTAACCCCTTCCCTCTCTTCCTCTCTCTCACAGAGAGAATTCGGGGTAAGGAGGCCAAAGGAGAGATTAGGCAAATTCAGCCGTCCTACCAGCCTCACTGGGAGTCTGGAGCTAGGATGGCTTTTTAGCCCTCTGTTCACTTGACTGTGATCCTCAGGCCTCAGTCACGACCTGTTGCTCACCCTGAGGAAGTGACCTGGGCAAAGTCCATCCCTGCACCCTAAAGCACTCCACGAAAGCACTCCACGAAAGCCCCGCTTCCAGGCCTCAGCTGTGCCCCTCAGCACCTTCCACATTCCTGTAGGTGAAACAGGGCCTCATCTTTTACATATGATGCAGGATGTTCATTAACAACTAGTGACCTCTGGGGCTGGTGGGATGGTTCAGTGGTTAAGAGCTCTTACTGCCCTTCCATAGGACCCAGGTTTGGTTCCCAGGACCCACATGGTAGCTCACAGTGATCCTAAACTCCAGTTCCAGAGGATCATATACTCTAGTCCAGCTTCCTTGGGCACCAGGCAGACATGCAGTACGTAAAACATACATGCAGGCAAACACTCACTCATGCGAAGTAAAAGTAAATGAGGTTTTTTGATTTTTCGTTTGTTTGTTTGTTTTAGAAAAAATAAAGTTTATGGTCAGTCTTAGTTTGCTACTGAAGTTTTGTAGGTGTCGTTGATGAAGCCTTAGATATACTTATGGAGCCGTCCTGTCTGGCAAATGAGGAAGTGGGGTGATAAAGTAATTAGTGTGGCTTTCCATAGCACAGACTCCCTTATCACCTCCTATCACAATAGCTTGAGAAACACCCCGTCTTAGTTAGGGTTCACTGCTGTGAATAGACACTATGACCAAGGCAACTCTTATAAGGACAACATTTAATTGGGGCTGGCTTACAGGTTCAGCCGTTCAGACCATTATCATCCAGGTAGGCATGGTACAAGAGGAGCTGAGAGTTCTACATCTTCAACTGAAGGCTGCTAGCAGAATACTGACTTGCAGGCAGCTAAGATGAGGGTCTTAAAGCCCACACTCACAGTGACACACATGCTCCAACAAGGCCACACCCACTCAAACAGGACCACACCTTCTAATAGTGCCACTCCCTGGGCCAAGCATATACAAACCATCACACAGCCACTCCCCGAAACACTACCAGGCAAGTATGGAAATGGGATGAAGAGAGAAAAGTCACTCAAGAAGGGTCAATTCCAGAAAAGCATCTCTACTGTGCGCCCTGGGAATTCAGTCCCTTCAGGCCACTCCAGAGACAAGTCTCCATTCTCCAAAGTTCCCCCACTCACGTGGACAGGAGACCTGGACATTTCGGATTATCTGCCCACCTGTCCCCGCCTGAGACTGTCCTGAGGTTCACCAGCGTTTTTACTCTGTCTGCAGAGGAGACCTGCCAGTAAGGCCGTAGTGCTGCATTTACCTGGACCATCTTTGTGCAAGCTTACCTTCTCAGGATAGCCTAGCCTGCTCCCAGAGCCAGAAAATTCCTTCCAGGTGAGCTCCTGAGGAAGCTGGGGATGGGGCAGTGACAGCACCTGTTTCAGGGGTTCGGTCAAAGCTAACGTGCAGATGCCCCCAACTTCCTACAAAGGCTCTTCACACTGATTATTAATCATCTTCCTGCTCTGTGCCCAGAGCCGGGAATGTGGTCTCTTTCTGAGAAATGCTCTAATGAGGGAAGACCTGGCCAACAGTCACAGCATTGTGAACAGATGCTGCTGCGCTGTGACCAGGCACTACAGTGTTCAGTGGTGTCCAGGCAACAAGAAGAGACTGGATCCAACAGTCGAAGCATTGCGAGCAGATGCTGCTGTGCTGAGACAGGCAGTGCTCAGTGGTGTCCAGGCAACAAGGGATGCTGCTGCCCTGTGACAGACACTACAGTGCTCAGTGGTGTCCAGGCAACAAGGAGAGACCGGATCAAATAGTTGCAGCATTGCAAGCAGATGCTGCTGTGCTGTGACAGGCAGTGCTCAGTGGTGTCCAGGTCTTGTGGGAAAAGCTGTCCCAGAGAGAAAGGTTCTTCCTGTTGGTCTTCTGTTCTCAACAGACTGAGTCTTGAACAAAGTCCCAGTGGGAACTGGAGCAGTATTGAAGTGGGTGAAGGGTAGGGTAGCCTGCTGCAAAGGAGCCTGGGCCTTTGGAGTGGGCTGACTAGATTGTCAGTGTCTCCATTATGTATCTAGTGAGAATTCACTGGGCAGTAGGTAAATGTAGCCTTGGTTTCCTGCTCTGAAAGTGGGATGGATGTAACAGAACACAGTTCCCTGGAATGTGTTTACTACACAATGCAACGGATACACAAATATCTAACTAGAGCTTCCATGTGGTAAGCATTAGCTCATGATGATTGACAGGAGGGAGTGGCACGGGAAGGGGGTCAGGTGAGAGAATGGCCAGAGCATGGTCATGGGTAGATGTGGCAGGCAAGAAGCAAAAGGAGAAATACTAAGGCGAAGCAGTGGGGAAGGCATCACAGCTGAGGAGGGCTGCAGGCTTAGACCAGAATCTCATAGCAAAACACAAGGGGAAGCCCAGCATGTAAAATACACACCAGCGGAACTGCTTATTTGAAAGTGAAGTTGGGGACCAAGGTAGGTCTTTTTGTTTGTCTTTTTGTTCCGCCCCCTCCTCCAGCTACCCACAGCCCCCCAAGGGAATTCTAAGAAACCCCGATGCTGCAAGAACAAAACCAGTTTCTATAGAAGAATTTGTAAGACACTCTAATAGTTTCTCGGTTCCGAATTGACTTGAGTTTTCCAGAAAGAAAAAAAAAATCCTGCTCTTTTCAAAGCATCACCTTGGATGAAACTTTGCTCAAGTGTGTTTCTTTTTTGCCTTCTTATCAAGGCTGAATGAAAACCTTCTGGTCTGTTCTTGGTGACTTTGGGTTAGTTTTGGCTGTGCGCTTTGAGGTGGCACACTCCAGTTTCTGAGGTTCTGCCCAGTAGATGCCCCAGGCTGCCTGGTGCTCTCCTGATTTCTGTGAGCAGCCGCTTGGAGTCGGGGCTTCTGGACATGGGGACCAGGAAGCCCAGACTACATCCTATCCCATCGTGCATCTCATTAGTACTGTGGCCTTGAACAAAAAGAACGTGAGCTCAGTTTCATCTGCAAACTCTGAAGTAGTCAGACTTACTCGGTAGGTTGTGGTAAGAAATAAGTTTTGACATCGTTGTGCGTTCAGAACAATGATTTATGTAAGCAGGCTATGTAAGTGTGATTGTGGTGGAGGGGCAGTAGGTGGTGGTGATGTGTTTTTTTTTTTGTTTGGTTGGTTTTTTAATATGATTTTCCATCAACTTCTTTCACATAGTTTAGGGCTTAAGCCTGTGAACTCTAAAGATTTTAGTACGGTGAATTTAAGTCCCACCAGCATTGTGACCTTAGGAAAGTGAACTTCATTTTGTGGTTCAGTTTATTCATCCAAAAATGAGGGGGGTTGGGCTAAAATACAAATTAGTTCATAGGATTTCTGCAAAGATTAAAAAAGAACATTTTGTAAACTTGTTGTTAGCACCTATTTTTGTCTTTTTATGGCATCCATCTTCCTTGTTAATTAAGAACCTTGGTATAATGTGTAATACAGAGTCCGGAGTTTATATTTTATTTTACTCCTAAAAGCTATTGAGAAGATACGGTTTTTGCTTTGTTACTTAAGTGACTTCAGCCAATAGTGGTTAACTTACTGATTTTTTTTTTTAAGATTTATTTATTATTATACATAAGTACACTGTAGCTGACTTCAGAGGCACCAGAACAGGGTGTCAGATCTCATAATGGGTGGTTGTGAGCCACCATGTGGTTGCTGGGATTTGAACTCAGGACCTTCTGAAGAGCGGTCGGTGCTCTTACCTGCTAAGCCATCTCACCAGCCCCTAACTTACTGATCTTTGTGAGGTGTTTAATGCTGGTACGGAGGAAGGCAGATGGGGAGAGATGCACCATGAACATACATGTAGCACAGTGCTTACTATGGGAGTGACTTCCAATCTGCCTGTTTTGTATGGAAGGCTCACGCTTTGCCACAAAGGTTGATGCACTTCGTGTTCATGCAGGGGATTTTTGCCGAAGGAAGGAAGCAGCAAGGAAAGGTGTTGGTGGAAATGACTAGAAGCAGCGCAGGGCAAGCAGGCAAGCAGCAGGTTTTCGGATGTCTCCATCTAGACTGCAAATAAGTGGCAGAAAGCAAGAAAGAAAACAAATGAGGCAAAAAAGCCAAACAACTTTTGCATCCCTTTTGTGGGTCAGGTGGAGATGTCCACCTCTGTATGATTTTACTGGCTCAGTTGAGTCTCTAGAGCAGTGGTTCTCGAGCGGTGGGTCTCCACCCCTTTAAGACCCTCGGCAGTATCAGATATTTACGTTACAATTCGTACAGTTATGAAGATTCAATGAAGTAGTTTTATGGTTGGGGAATCACCAGAGCATGGGGAACTGTGGACTTTCGGGATAGCATTTGAAATGTAAATGAAGAAAATATCTAATGAAAACAAAAAGGAGTCACAGCATTCGGAAGCCTGAGAACCACTTCTCTAGAGCGTATAGCAATTAGCTCCGTATGGGAGAGTTTGGAGCAACCAGGATTGTGTTGCATATTTAAAATGTTTAGGATCCAGCCCTCAAGAGAGAGGTGGGGGTGGGCGTGCTATGGAGGTTGGATTGGGGTGGAGGTGGCATATCTTTCTCTGTGTTATCCTGGAACAATTACATATGCTTGGGACATACTTAGGAAAATGTCCTTTTGTCTAAGTTTCTGTTGACCATTAAGTAGAACCCTGAAATCTGCAAAATAATCAGTTGCTATATGTAGATTGGTACCTATTAAAGATTTCTGTGTGATTCAGATCTTGCTCTGTTGTGTGAGAGACTTTCCCGGGGGAGACAGGACACACAGATGTCTGCCTACTCCATAAAAGATGCCACCAGAGTCCAACTTAGTGAACAGTGAGTTTTATTGGGGGTTACTTACAGAAGCAGGGAAGACCGAAAACAGCTGCCTTATCAAAACAGCTACACACAGAGAAACCCTCTCAAAAAAAAAAATGTTTAGTTTGCAAACCTTTCTTGCCTACTTTTAAACCCCATTTTTATTTTTAAGCAATAGAGTCTGATCATGTAGTCCAGGCAGGCCTCGAACTTATGATTCACTGCCTTTATCTCTGAGGTGTAGCCACCAAGCTAGCTGCCCACTCTTTACACTGTGTATAGTCCAACAAGGCTTGCAATGGGAAAGAGGGTAAGCCATTAAGGTTACCACAGATCAGTTCCAGGACTGGTCGACATATGAATTTACCCACTTTAATTTAGCTCAGACTGTTCAGACTTAAGGCTTTTATTTAAAAAAAAAAAATTGTAGTTTCATCTTTTGTTAGAAATCTTTACTCCAAGGCTGGGAGGATTGCCCAGCAGGTAAAGGCACTTGCCACATGGACCCCACAACCTGAACTTGATCCTAGGATCCATGATGGAAAGAGAGAATCAACTCTTGACAATTTGTCTTTAACTTCCACACATACACAATGGTCAGGACACCTTCATCCATTCTTCTTCATCATCATCATCATCATCATCATCACCACCACCATCATCACCATCACCATCATCATCTGCATGCATATATAATAATAACAGAAACAAGAACAAGAAAAATGGAAGTTCATGATTCCTAATTTAGATTCCCTCACCTAATATTTACTTAGCAGATATTAATTTAATTAATACTTAATTCTTCATGAAGGTGAGTTCCTTGAGAACATGGGCCTGTTTATATGTTCTCCACTGCACCCCAGGCAACTCCTACAGATGGGAGTCAGTTCTCTAGAGAGTCATGGGATGACTTGATAACTCTCACTGCTTACAGTGCGCCACAAAACAAGGAACGGCTTTGGAACTTGGTCCTAGATGATTTTGAATGCTGCAAATGCTGAGCCGGATTAGTCCAGGGCCTCGCCACACTTTTAGCATCGTAAAAGCCCAGTATACGTCTGTAGTGGCTATTCCTGGTTGTCAACTTGACTATATCTGGAATGAACTACAATCCAGAATTGGAGGGCTCACCTATGATCTTAATCTGGAGGCTGGAAGATAGATGTTTCTGACCTGGATTTTGGCATAGAGTTCTTGAGGCATGGTGGCTGTGAATCCCAGATTAAGATTGGGAAGATCTCTGAGTTCAAGGTCATCTGGGATTTAAGTTTTGGTGGCACACACCTTTAATCTGGGCCATACCTTCTGCTGGAGAACTACATAAGGACAATGGAAGAGTCTCTCTTCCTTTCCTGCTTGCTTTTTTAAAAAGATTTATTTATTTATTTATTTATTTATTATATGTAAGTACACTGTAGCTGTCTTCAGACACTCCAGAAGAGGGCGTCAGATCTCGTTACGGATGGTTGTGAGCCACCATGTGGTTGCTGGGATTTGAACTCAGGACCTTCAGAAGAGTAGTCGGGTGCTCTTACCCGCTGAGCCATCTCACCAGCCCTCCTGCTTGCTTTGTGGGACTGAGCAACTGCTAGATCCTTGGACTTCCATTCACAGCTGCTGCTGACCGTTGTTGGGAATTGGACTATAGACCATATGTCATGTATTTTCTTACTGTATAGAGACTTCCCATAAGTTCTGTGACTCTAGAGAACCCTTACTAATACAACATCACTCATGGGTCATCTGTAGCTGATGCTCCCATTCTTTACAGCATTTTAAAAATTACCCTGCTTGAAAATCACCAAAAGCGAGGAGCAATTGGGTGTGAAATCGGCAGTGGAGCCATTTCCCCCGGTGCGGTTTGGGTCTCTGGAGTCTTAGATGACAAGCATGGGAACCCAGAAAGTGCTAAAGGGATGGATAGCCCAGAAGATAAAAATCAGTAATACAGAACTGAATCCCCATTCCCCCCCCCCCCCTACTAGTTGACTGCTGCCATGCCGACTCTCCCCCACCCACCCTCCTTCCTTTCCTCCCTCTCCCCACTTTCTCTTTCAAACTCCATGCTGCTTTAGCTGCCTCAGTTTCCTTTCTGGAACCAGTGGTGTATAGGCTGGCAAGTTCAAGGAATGTATTGAATATTGCTATCTGGATACAGTATGACAAGTTTTTCTTAAGCTTCAGGTTTAAACTTCTCCATAAAATGTTAGAAATGGTGATGTTCCTAACATTCGGAATGTGTGAACTAAGTATAGAGAAATCTGTGAACTATCTAGTAAATTTGTAACTGTGTTGCATACGCAACAATGTTTGTGATTGAACTAGGTTTTGTGCATTCAGGTTATGACCTAACTGTTCAGTGAGACTAGAGATACACAAGCTGTTATTTTTATAGCATCAAAACTACCCTCTCTGCCCTCCCTAGAATCACTACACTGGTCATACGTAGTCTTTGCTTCTTTGATCCTCCATGCTCTCTAGTCTTGAGCTCAGATACTATGTACTGATAATGCTGACAATTTCCTAACTACTGGACATTTTAAATCTGTATGTAATATGTTTAGTCCAACAACTATAAAACCAATGTCTGCCACCCTTCTACACAGCAGCCATGGCACTCTATGCCTGTCACAGATAATCTATGGTAAATATACCCATAGTCACAGATGCTAGTTTTCCAAATGGCAAGTCTGTACGCCAAAGATTATTGATAATTATTTGAGCCAAGCTCCAAACTCATTCTTCCTATAGAAATAATGTTGTGAGTCACTATTGGTAGTCTTTAACTGACAGTCCACACACCTAGATGATGTTTGGCTGACCATATCATGACCAAGATCCAAAGGGGTTTTAAGGGTGCGCCTCAGTGTCACTCTCCCTCCCCCATCCCCCCATGCACTATGTACTAGATTGTACCGGAATCCCCTAGATTGTACCAGAATCCCTAGTGGAGTGTTTATGCTTAACAGCAAATGGAGGACATGCTGTGCCTGGTTTTTGTTTTTTGTTTTTTTCTTGGTGGAGGAGGGGGGAGTTTCCGAGACAGGGTTTCTCTGTGTAGCCCTGACTGTCCTGGAACTCACTTTGTAGACCAGGCTGGTCTCGAACTCAGAAATCCGCCTGCCTCTGCCTCCCAAGTGCTGGGATTAAAGGTGTGCGCCACCACTGCCCGGTGGACATGCTTGTCAACACTTTGGCAACTCCAATCAGATTAATAAATTGGCTTATAAATCCCTGGGGTATAAAACAGCCCCACTGATATCAAAGATTGCTAGGTGTCTGGCTCTGTGCAACCCATCACCCACTGTTTGTGACCCAAAGAACAAACAGGACACTGTCTCTGGCTGCAGAGCTTAATTCAGATCTAGGAGAAGTACACGTTGTTCAACAGAGAATGGAGATGTGGGTGCCTGTGTCACATCCTGGAAGGAAAGTTGCTTCTATGAAAAGAAACCCTGGAGGTTATAAATACACCACCAGCTAACCAGCCTTAACTAGACACTTCTAGAACAAACTTAAAGAGAAACTTGTGGAGTGGGTTGAAGGTTTAAAAAGTATCACAGAAAAGGGGAGTGAGTGTATGAAGAAGGTATCTCCTGAGGTGACGGGTAGGTTGTGAGGGAAGCCTTGTAGAGGCTCCGCTCAGAGGAGGCTGGGCCCTTCCTTAGGGCTCTGCAGTGCTGGCATCCAGAACAAGCGGGATGCTGGGTAGATGGGAAGGGTGGGAGGCAGCAATCTAGGGGTCAGAACAAAGGACAGTGTCTCAGCAGGGAGCTAGGACTGGCTCTGTGACCTTTATCCTCCATTGTCTGGTTCATCTGAAGACTCTATCTTCAGTCCTTTGCTTAGGCCTTGCTCTGTGCTCATTTCCTGCCACCTCTCCCCCACCCCCAACCCCCGCCCCCCTACTTACCTGCCCGCTGAGTACCTTAACTCCTTCACGTCTTGTTCAAGTGTGCTCTGACTAGAGTCCTTTAACCCCTCCCCTTTAAAAAGAAGTGTAGAACACTTGGAAAATTTGTGTGTCGTTCTTGCACAAGGGCTGCGTCATCTTCTCTGTACTGTTCCGATTTAGGGATTTGTGCGAGCAAGGACTAACCTCTCTTTTAAACATATCACTCCATTCCCCCAAAGGCCCCCTCAGCTCTCCTTTCCTTTATAGATAGTGGCTATTGCTACCTGACTTATATTCCTTATTTTCGGCTTTCTTCCATCACACTGTAAATCCCACCAATCCGGGAGCCTGATTCCCAGCTGTGTGTCCCGTGCTGAGGACAGAAAATTTGGCCGGAAAGAGCTTTGCTCCTTAGAAAAGTATTTACAGAAGGGATCCTTTCGGGTCTGTGTCTTGTATTCAATCACAAGATCGGGATTAGTCAGTGCCAGTGTGGAGAGTGATTCAGTTAGTGCTGAGATTTCTCTGTTAGAAGCCTGGGGGGCTGGGGGGGTGGGGAATGGGCACCATTTGTCTTGCCCTTTTGGTGTTGAATCTTCCCAAGAGTTTTATTTTGACATACTCAAAGCCCATGGAAGAGTCACAAGAGCTTTGCAAGGGAAGCCCACACTCCCCGCTATTCGCCATTTGCCCCCACACCACCATACCCCTCTGTTCAGTGTATCCCCTTATAATTCTCACAGCTGTTTATGTCACGGTTAATTTTATCACCCAGGAAGGAGACTCCGTGTCATGTTCAGGGATTGTAACCTGGACAATGCACAGCTCAGTGTGCACCTCCTTCTAACCTGTGTCCACCCTTGTCTAAACAGAGCAGCAACAGCTGAAGTCAGTGAGCTTCCCCCCCCCCCCGAATTCCGCATTGCACTGGGTGGGCTGGTCCCATTCCTTTCAGCTTTCTAGTATGTATTTGTTTGCTGGGGCTTGCTCTCTATTTCCCTATTGTTAGAGTCAAGATAGACTCTTGGCAGAAATGATCACACAGACATTAAGTACATTAAGTAAGTACCTGAACTTAGGAGACACATGATGTATCTTTACTAGTGTTGTCAACTGTGAGCCCTTGGCTTTAGGTAATGTGTGTCTCATTCCCTCACTAGTACTTAGTGAGTACTTTGCAACTCATGGTTTTGCAACATAAAATTTTGTTACATAGAACTGTAGCATTTGACCGGACAAGTATTGAAAAACGACTTAAATATTCTGTTTCTCAACATTTTTTTTACCTGTTTGTTTTTGATCCCTAGAAATTGTTGCCTGAAGCCATAGCATTAGTGACTATTTTTAACAGCCTTTTATGCCTTAGAGTAGTTGTCATAAAGAAGAGCCCCCTCTTTCCTATCTTATTTGCTTGATTGCTTTTTATAAATATGATCTCAGGAATTATTTTTAGTGTGTTATCTTGCATTAATGTCATTCGTTTTAATGCTCTGATCATCCCAGCATTAGCCGAAGTTCTAGCTTCTGGAGAGAAAAGGCACTAATTCAAGAAGTAATGAGTATTTTTAGTCCACTTAGCATGCTTCCCAAGTGGTGACTGCACAGGAAGCAGCCAGATTGGGCCCAGATTCATCATCCCTATCCCACTGCCTGGCGTTGGTGATGGTCAATGGAGTGTATTGAAGTAGCAATGCCCTATGAATCTGTAAGGAGCAGACTTCTAAGAGTTAAAACATATTCTATTTAAAAAAAAATTACCTTCTAGGGCTGGAGAGATGGCTCGGTGGGAAAGAGGGCTTGTTGTTCTGCAGAAGACCTGGATTTGGTACTCATAGCACCACCTGTAACTCCTGTTCCAGAGGCTGTGACACTATCTTCTGCTTCTTTAGTTCCTGCACATACAGAGTGCAACTCAAACCAACACACACCACGTTTATTTAAGAAATACACAAAGATGTAAAAACTTGTCCACTTAGCGTAGAAGTTACTCTTTAATTGACGTGTGCCCTCTGACAGGCATAGTGGGGGAAGAGACAACACTTCAGTCGAGTGCTGGAACCTGCTGGTGCAGAACACTGTGTCCTACCTCCACACACTCTTCCCCTTGCCAGTCCTTTCCTTTCAAAGAGGTGCTTTCAACCCCTGGTTTCGGTGACAAGGCGAAATAGCAGTAGTTTTAGCTATGGTTGTTCATTAACTAAGATTCTCTTTGGTCAAGCGAAACGTCATTGATACCCAAACATACGTTAGATGGGTTGAGCTTTCTGCACCAAAAATTAAATGGTTTTCCTGACCTGCGGGAGTGTTTTGGTCCAATAACTTCCTCAGTCCTCTTTGAAGTCATTTCTAGACAAGTTATTGTTAACACTCTGGCTAGTTTGTGTAGTATTTGTAGTTTTTACATTGATAAAAGTCCCACACATACATGGCATTTGTATTGCTTAGTGTAGTGGCTATTCCTGGTTGTCAACCTCACTCTATCTGGAACGAACTGCAATCCAGAATTAGAAGGCTCACCTGTGATCCTAATCTGGAGGCTGGGAGATACAAGTTTCTAACCTGGATTTTGGCATGGAGATCCTGAGGCATAGTGGCTATGAGCCCCAGAAGACAGAGAGACACCTTTAATCTAGGCCACACCCTCTGCTGGAGACCTATATAAGGGCATGGGAAGGAGGAGGATTGACTGTGTGGGACTGAGCAACAGCTAGATCCTTGGACTTCCGTTCACAGCTGCTGCTGACCATTGTTGGGCGTTGGACTACAGACTGTAAGTCATCAACGAATTCCCTTACTATATAGAGACTACCATAAGCTCTGCGACTCTAGAGAGCCCTGACTAATACACTTAGTAACCTTACTTATTTACCCTTACTTCACCCTATTAAGAGTGCTGTTTTGTTTTGTTTTGTTTTGTTTTTTAACAAGAGAACATCACAAGAACACTTGCACTCTCATGGACATAGCATGAAGTACACACCACTCACTTCCCTCTGTGGAAGCACAAAATTTGTACTAGAAATGAAGGCCACCTGCTGATTTATGCTCTGGTCCTTTGGACACCATAGCCACAAGTGGGCATCAAGAGTGAGTGGAATGGAATAGAAAGAATGAGTGTGTCAACAGAATCAGAAAGGTTTCCCAAGTGGGCGCTTAAATTTTCTGAGTGTTTGTTTCTTTTATTTTGTACTGTCTGACATTTGGATAGATAATGAATTAGACCTCTCTATTTAAAAGGCCTTAGTCAACTTCTGACATAAATGACCTTTGCCTCCATGTGTCTGTCTGCTCTCAGCTCTCCCTAACCGGTGTTAGACAACATTCTTCTTGTTGCAAAGAGTCTAGCTGTTGCCAGAGTCCCCTTCCGTACCAGAAGGCAATACCCTCGTGATGTGTCCCCTGGTCTCACCACATACCTACAAAGCCCATTGAACAGTGTCATCATTGGCAGGGGTGGGGGTGGGGGGAATTTTCTTTTCCTCAGTGATTTTTAACAGAGTTTCTCGAACGCTAACCTGGAAACCATCTGCCACAGTGTTTAAGCCAGTGAGTATCTGTTAAGTCTTCTTGGTTGGAGGGTGACACCTGAAGATTTTGAGGATCAAGCTGTGTAAGTAGCCAGGTCTGGTGAGGGAGCAGTGTTCCACAGAAGTCCGATGTAGAAATATAGGCCGTGGAACTTGTAGTCTGTGCAAGCCACTGTCTAGGTATTTAAAGCTTGCCCGTGGCTGGATGCCAGGCCCTGTGGTGAACAGAAAGGCTACATCAGTGCCTCTAATGTGTGACACCTGCTACCAATTAGTTCACACCTGCCTTACGCTGTCCTACCTCCCCCATTCTCTCTCCCATGAGCTATCCTTTAAGAAACATTGAAAATCAGAAGTGTATCAGATTCTGACCTAGATCTCCAAGTATCTTTATTATAGCTCTGAAAAATGTAGATGAATTCTCTGGATAATAAATAAGAGATCAAGTTTTACCTATTTCAAGGTGGATAAATGTCATTTTTTTTTTTCTGACACTGAAAACTTCTCAGATATTTGGCACATGGGGAGTGGGGGAGAGAAGAGGAGAAGAGGAGGAAGAGGACCTTAGCAGCATCCTTTGTGGTACCCAAACAGTGTTTAATATGCACACAGGTCTTCGAAGTATTTGCTGAACATATACTCAAAACCAGAAAGGACAGCAGATAAATACATTTAAATACATTTTCTTTTCACTTCCAGTCTTGGGAGATTTTCCGATTGTAACTTTGATTCCAGCAGATTCGATGCCTTGCTATGTTCTAGTGTTGTTTGAAGGCTGATAAGGCATTAGCCCCCTTCCTGATTACACACACTAGTGCACACACTGACCTGCTAGGTCCAAATGTACAACTGTGTCCTTAGTACACACAGTTAGCTAGAGGATTGATTGCTAGGTTAAAGGCTACCCTAGAAAAGTAAGTGGTACGTTTCCTGAAGTACCTTGAGATTGTCCCTTAGAGTGTCGCTTTGTGACAATGTACTGTGTTAGTTTAACTTACTCTATTGCCATAGAAATTACTGTAAACTCAGCCAGCATTTATTGAATTTTGCATTCGCCCGCAAAATTTATACACTGACCTCTTCTTGACGTCCTGTTATTTACCACTTCCCCTGACAGTCCCAATAAACAAGACCATCAATGCTGATCCAAAACTAGTGTGGAGCACACGGGTCTCCGGCAGTCTTCAAACGGGAGAACTCTATGAGGTAGAGAGGTCAGAGGAGCTTTATTGGATGATTCAGAATTGCAGCTGGGCTAAATGGGTAGGGAAAAGAGGGGCAGGTAGGGGGACAGGGAGAGCTGGAAGCAGGGTGGGCAGAGGCTGGAATTTTAACACTCACTGTGTATTTGAGTCACAGGCAAGGTTTTCCATGGGAAGGGTAGAGCTAAGGTCTAACAGCTCCTCCCTGGGGCAGAATGCACTAGAACGGGCAGAGAAGCACCGGGACAGGTCTGCAACCCCACCTTCATCCTCGCTGTCCCGGGAAGTCTCAGTACCAGGGATGAACGAAGAGATTGTGTTTATCTCATAGACTTGCAGAAGTAAGGAGAGAAGTAATGGGCAGAGGAAATGGTGGGTGCTGGTGGGCACGTTCATGCTTAGCTGTCAAGCAAGGAAGAAGAGTGGAAGCCGCTTGGGAAAGTAGGCCTTGACAGGCATCGGTTGACTGAAGTTTCGTGGGGTTCCTGTTCACCTGTGCGGTATTAAAGATGGGGTTTGAGAGGAGTCACCCTGATTTCCCAGCAAATTTCTGGACACAGGAAGGCACAGGGGTATACAAGAGTATTGCGTTAGCAAGGCCATTCTGTCTCCTCTATGCCTGCAGGTCGAAGATTTGAGCAACAGTCACATTTAAATGATTTGACTGAGGCTCTTGGTAGGTGTTCAGTAGCCGCAGAGAACACTCATGCTGGTCAGTGGGAGGAAGTAGGTGACAGTGGCTAGCGCTACACAGTTTATTTATTCTTTTGTTAACAATATAAACATGGGCTGGTGAGATGGCTCAGTGGGTAAGAGCACCCGACTGCTCTTCCGAAGGTCCGGAGTTCAAATCCCAGCAACCACATGGTGGCTCATAACCATCCGTAACAAGATCTGACGCCCTCTTCTGGAGTGTCTGAAGACAGCTACAGTGTGCTTACGTATAATAAATATAAACATTTTATGTTGTAGACTGGAAGCTCCTGTACTGACAGGGGTGAGATAGAGAATTCATTTGAATAAATCTAAAAAGGAAATAACTGACTATCCTTAGAAGACTGGCAGAACCTAATTTTAATGACTTAATTCTGGTCACGCTTAATTCTGGTTGGCGAGTAAATAAGAAAATGGGGCATTGTTCCCTGTATGAAAACAAAAGCTTGAGTTTTTCTTCTTTTTTTAAATTAATTTTTCTAAGTTAGCATGCAAAGTAACAACTTCTGTCATTGGTGTTTTTAATACATACACTCTGTTCTAGTTTGTACCTCTCCCTCCCACCCCACCCCCTGCAGTGACCCTGGGTCCTCTTAGCCACCCATTGGTTCCTTCTTCGTTGTATAGGCTCTGCTATTATGTTCATACTGCCTATGTATGCCATTACTCTCCTCTCCCCCACCCCCCATCCCTTTAGGTCTCTTCCTCTTTTCTAATAGTCCCTCTTCTGGTTTCCTGGCCTTTATATGCACACAGAACAAACATGTATACACACACACACACACACACACACACCTTAGCCTCAGGCAGACTCTTTAGACAAAGGCAAAAAGTAGCCTCATACATACCATACACTGCCCCCATCTGCTGCCTGAAGATGAAAATGTGGAACTCTCAGCTCCTTCTCCAGCACCATGTCTGTCTGAATGCTGCCATGCTTCCCACCATGATGACAATGGACTAAACCTCTGAACCTGTAAGCCAGCCCCAATGAAATGTTTTCCTTTATAAGAGTGGCCATGGTCACGGTGTCTCTTCTCAGCAATAAAACCCACACTAAGGCACCAAGGAAGTGACAAAAATCTACACCGGAAATTGAAAAACACTGATAAGAAACATGGAAGAGGGTGGTGGTGGCACACGCCTTTGATCCCAGCACTTGGGAGGTAGAGGCAGGCAGATTTCTGAGTTCGAGGCCAGCCTGATCTACAGAGTGAGTTCCAGGACAGCCAGGGCTATACAGAGAAACCCTGTCTCGGAAAAC
>NC_034590.1:147765250-147792905 GCF_900095145.1 Mus pahari
AAAAAAACAAAAAAAAAAGAAATGCTGAAAATATCACAATACCAATCTCAACAGAAGCACGGTTAACCAAACATGAACTGACTGAAAACAGAAAACTGACAGACTAACAGTATAAAGGACTCAGAAATAAACCACACACCTAGAGTCATCTAATTTTTGACAAAAGTGTCAGAAATGTACATTGAAGACAGTCTTTTAAACAAATAATGGGGGCAAAGCTAGATTCCAACCCCACGTGTGAAAGTATAAAACTTACAGCCATGAATACAAATCAATTTAAAACAGATCAGAACCCCTCATGTAATGCCTCAGACAGAATCCCCTGGGAGAAGCATGGGCAAAACACTCCAAGACACAGGTATAGGCAAGGACTTTTCTGAAGAGGCCTCTGATGCCACAGGAAATAATTCCAAGACCTGCAAGATGAGATTGCATCAAATCAAAGGCTTGTGCACAGCAAAGGAAACCAGGATCAAAGTGAAGATCCAGCCCCTAGAATGAGAAAAGCTGCCCTGGTAAACACTAGAAGGCTTGCTACGGTCATGGAGATCTTCAGGCATAGTGGCGCTGAATCCCAGACGATTAAAACAGGGAGATGGCCAAGTTCTAGGTCACCTGGGACAAAGCAAGTCCCAGATCCAGGTGTGGTGGCACACACCTTTAATCTAGGCCACACCCTCTGCTGGAGACCTATATAAGGACATGGGAAGGAGGAGGATTGACTATTTCTTCTTTGCCTGCTTGCGGTGTGGGACTGAGCAACAGCTAGATCCTTGGACTTCTGTTCTGCTGCTGCTGACCATTGTTGGGCGTTGGACTACAGACTGTAGGCCATCAACGAATTCCCTTACTATATAGAGACTACCCATAAGCTCTGTGACTCTAGAGAACCCTGATTAATACAGGTTCTATGGCCTCCTGAGAAGGAAGCGTATCATTTATCTGATAGATGGAAGGAATATTCTATAGATACCTCGTGAGTACATTCGATCTAATGCATAGTTTGATTCTGATGTTTCTTTGTTAATTTTTAGCTTTGATAACTAAAGATGGAAGGAAGTTATATTGAAAATACCACTGTTTTAGTATCAGGGCCTATTTCACCTTTTATGTATATTAATATTTGTTTCATAAAATTGGGAGCTTCAAAGTTTGGTGGAAAAGTAATTCATGATTTTTCATTTATGAATGTGTAGTGAAGATGTTTATATCTCCTGCCTAATTTTTGTTTAAAGTCTACTTGATCAAGATTCAGAATAGGCACACCAGCTTAGCTTTTGGGGGTGGGCCTTCCATTCACTTGATAGAGTAGCTTTATCCTTAGACTCAGTGCGTGGATGTCTTCGAGGGTTAGATCTGTTTCTTAGAGACAATAGAAGGGAGGATCTAAGTTTGGTTTGGATGATTGGTTTTGGTTTTTCAAGACAGGATTTCTCTGTGTAGCCCTGGCTGTCCTGGAACTAGGTCTGTAGACCAGGCTGGCCTAGAACTCTCATTCCCCTGCCTCTGCCTAAAGGCCTGACAGCCACTGCCCAGTGCATCTAGTTTTTTTGTTTGTTTGTTTTTGTGATTTTGACACAATCTTTCTATTGTGCGGCTTTGCAGGTCCAGGAACTCTTATGTAGACAGGTCTAGATGGCACCAGGATCTGCCTGCCTCCACCTCCCTGGTACTGGGATTAAAGGTGTGCACCACCAAGCCCAACTCTAGTTATTTAAATCGAGTGAACCTCTCTGCCCTTCATTAGTGATATGCAGTGATATTCGTGATTACATCATCATTGGAAGATGTTTACTAATGACTCCTTTTGGTAGTAGTGGTGGTGGTTGGTCTCTCTCACTTCCTTCTCCGATACAATATCAGGAATTTTTCTGCCTTCTGTATCAGGCATGGTAGATTCCTTGTAAGATCCTGCTCATCTATTTATCTTGAAAATGTACCATTTCCTGTGTTCTCTTCTTTGGTTATAGTATTCTTTAAATATCTTGTTGATCATGCACTGCCTTAGCTTGTGATTATCATGGAATATTATCCATCAATTTTAAAAGAAAACTTCACTGGCTATAATAGAATTGTTTGGCTGGTATTTATTTTCATAACTTAAAGTGTGTTCCTCCATTTATTTATGGTCTTTAGGGTTTCTCCCGTAAGGTGCGCTGTCACTCTGTTTGCTTTTATAAATGAGCTGGGTTTTTCATTTTGTTGTTGTTTGGTGTGTGTGTGTGTGTGTGTGTGTGTGTGTGTGTGTGTGTNTTGTTTGGTGTGTGTGTGTGTGTGTGTGTGTGTGTGTGTGTGTGTGTTTGAGACAGAGTCTCACTATATAAAGCATGGGTAGCTTGTGTGTGTGTGTGTGTGTGTGTGTGTGTGTGTGTGTGTGTGTGTTTGAGACAGAGTCTCACTATATAAAGCATGGGTAGCCTGGAGCTCACTGGCTGACCAAGATGACCTTGAGCTCAGAGATCAGCCTGCCTTTGCCTTCCCAAATGTTGAGATTAAAAGCTTTAGAAAATTTCAGTTGTAGTTTGTTTGTTTGTTTGTATGTATGTATGTATATGTATGTATTTAAAACTCCAGATTTTATTCCCCTCCTGGTTCATTCTCCGACTGATCCACATCCCATACCTCTTCCCCTCACCCCTTCTCCAAGAGGATGTCCCTGCTTCCCAACCTCTACCCTACCAGACCTCTAAACTCCCTGGGGCTTCCAGTCTCTTGAGGGTTAGGTGCATCTTCTCTGACTAAACCTAGACCCAGCAGTCCTCTGCTGTCTGCATGTTAAGGGCCTTATATCAGTTGGTGTAGGCTGCCTGGTTGGTGGTCCAGTGTCTGAGAGATCTCAGGGGTCCAGGTTAATTGAGACTGCTGGTCCTTCTATAGGGTTGCCCTCCTCCTCAGCTTCTTCCAGCTTTTCCCTAATTCAACCACAAGTGTCAGCAGTTTCTTTTTGGTTTTTCGAGACAGGGTTTCTCTGTATAGCTCTAGTTGTCCTGGAACTCATTTTGTAGACCAGGCTGGCCTCGGACTCAGAAATCCGCCTGCCTCTGCCTCCCAAGTGCTGGGATTAAAGGCATGCGCCACCACGCCCGGCTGTGTCAGCAGTTTCTGTTCATTGATTGGGTGCAAATATCTGCATCTGACTCTTTCAGCTGCTTGTTGGGTCTTTCGAAGGGCAGTCATGCTAGTCCCTATAAGGTCAACAAGCAGAAGGGCCCAAGCAAGAATGCCTCAGTCCCACTTGGGAGGAAGAAGAAAGCAACCACAAGGGGGAAGGAGGGAGGAACCTGGGAGGCAAAGAGGATAAAGAGGGTGAGAGGGGAACATGATCTGGTATTGGGTCAGGGGAGAAAGGACTGAAGCCCTGAGGACCAGCAGAAAGAATAGAAACAGGCAACCTTGGGAGGTAGGAGGTTGGGGGGACCCTCCAGAATGTGCCAGAGACCTGGGAGGTGAGAGACTCTCAAGACCTTAGATGAAATGCCCTATATTAGGGAGAGGGAACTTGTAAAGTCTACCTCCAGCAGAAAGACAGGGCATCAAATGTGGGATGGGGTTGCCATCCCACAGTCAAAACTCTTGACATATAACTGTTCCTGTCTGAAAGAACTGCAGGGATGGAAATGGAGAGGAGCCTGAGGAAAAGAAGGTTCAGGGACAGGTCCAAAGTAGGATCCTAACCTGACACTATTACTGAGGCTATGTTATATATTTTAAAGTCTATTCTTTTTATTATATTCCAGAGTTCTTATACAGTAGTCATGCTCATTTATTATTGACCTTATTAACGCTTAAATGTAGCATATTCATGGTTGATATTCTTCCTTCTATTTGGTCTATTGGGGATGTTTTCCGTCGTTTTTAATTTGATTTCGTCAAGATTTTATTTCCAGTGGTTCCTACTTGTTTCATGTCTCTGTTCCCTCTGCGTTTGTCCTCCCCGTTGGTGACTTTCTCACGTATCCTGCCATCTTTCCCATCCATTTTGCTGATGTCTTCTTCTGTGTTGTTGCCTTTCTACTCCATGTCCTAGACTGAATTCATCCCACGCACTTTTTTTTTTTCTTGTTCTTTTTCACATCATCTACAGTAAGCAGGGAATTCTTTACCCAGCTCTCTTCTCATTTCAGTACGGGGTTGGGTTTAGTAGTTGAGTAGTTGTGAACTCCGGAGAGGTCACATGGCTTGGCGTCCCACATTCCTGCGTTGAGGTTTCGCATCTGTCGGTTTGACTAGCTTTTCTGGTTTATTGGGAGGGTCTTCACTCAAAGCCCATCCCATTCAGAGCAGAGGACACAGACTGTTTTGTCGGCAACACCACCAAACTGTACAAAGGCAGATGCACTTGATGGTGCCGGGAGAGGCATTGCAAAGTAAAATGCCAGCCTCACAGGCGCGGGGACCTGAGGGCAGACGCCCAGACTCTGCTCACAGGTACCTGGAATCCTGGTGCTGTTAGGGGTATAGAGACAGGCTGTCTCTTGCGTTCTAGCCAGACTCGTCAATAGATAAGCACCAGGCTATTGTGAGAGAGCCTAAAGATAAAGGTAAGAGAGTGATCAAAGAAGATACTCAAGTATTGACCTCTGTCCTCCAAACACATGCCCACACCTGTACATGCCCACATAAGCACAGAAACATGCACAAAGAAATATACTTAGAATTCCTCCCCAATGATCATTAAAAACAGAAAGTAGTAGAATTACTGATACTGTAAAGTTAAAAAGTTAGTTATTTAGAGGGGGCTGGAAAGATGGTTTAGTGGTTAAGAGCAATGACTGCTCTTCCAGAGGACCCAGTTTTCATTCCCTTCACACATAGCAGCTTACAGCTGTCTGTAACTTCTCTTCCAAGGAATCTAATGCTCTTGTCTGGCCTCCATAGGCACATATGGTACACAGACATACATGTAGGCATAACCCCCATATACATAATAAAAGTAATAAAAATCTTTAGAGCAAGCATGAAAATAGTAAATTATTTTGAATATTAGATTTCATGTCTGACATAAGGAGTTTCTTAGAACGTCTTAGAACTTCACAGATTCTAGTAGCTTCTTTTATAACCTTCCAAGTACGCCACTCGTTTTCTGGTGTCAGTAAAGCTGCTCATCTTGATATTTCTGTGCTATGTAATGTAGAAATGAGCCAGCTAAAAATGTGATCATTGATCGTGGGAGCTATACCTGAGGCAGGAGGATTGCTAGTTTCAGGCCTGCCTTGCCTGTGTAGTGAGCTTGTTCTCACTATGGGCAACATTGTAGAACCTCGCCTCCAAAACAGAGAGTAGAAAAGAAATGTCTCTGTAATGCTTGGGAAAGGTCATCTATTTTTTAAGGTGTTGTCTTTAAACTATACTATTTGTGTATAAATATGTGTGAAGTAACTATTTGGCTATCTGCAATGCAAATTAGTTCCAAGCCAGATAGAAGTATTTGATTGATATGACCTAATTCAAAAGGCTATCTGGAATTGACTACAATAGGTGGTGATTTTACAGAAAAACCAGTCTGGTTTATAGTCACTAAGAGGAACAGAGACTCGGAGGCACTTCGTTTCTTCTTACTTTGGTTAAATAAGAGGACCTCGGGACCCATGTCCTCCTTTGTCTTCTCCAGATGTAGGCCACATGAAACTGCAGCCTTCAGCCTTCTGGCCGGTCAGTCCATTGCAGTTTGTTATACCTTTAAAGAACTTATTTCTACCGGAAGTTAAGGTTTTGCAATTGCTTTGGAGAGCACAGTTCCCCACAACTGACATTTGAAATAAGCCTGTGTAATATTTAACTTACAATATTTAAGATAACATTTAATACATGATATGGCATATTAAAGTTGTAATGTTATAGATAAGTTAATAACTTTATATAAAGTGCGTATAAAGTTTATAAACCAAGAAGAAAAACATGGCATGTCTATATACATGTCAAGTCTGTGTATTACAAGTTCTACTTGCTTGGCTTGCTAATGACTAGTTGGTTGCTGGATGCTTCTAATGTGAGCTGTCTTAATAGACATAAAGGCTTCATCTTTGTAAATATCAGTATTGACGAACCTCATGTCTGTGCTTCTCAGTCCGGTTTCTAATTACCAAAAGTGTTTCCTTCTAGTAGTGAAAATGAATCGCTTCAGTTAGAACTTATTAAGACTTACTCTGTGGAGCCAGGTGTGGTGGTGCACGCCTTTAATCCCAGCACTCAGGAGGCAGAGGCAAAGGTAGGTGGAATTCTGAGTTTGAGGCCAGCCTTGTCTACAAAGTGAGTTCCAGGACAGCCAGGGCTATACAGAGAAACCCTGTTTCGAAAAAAACCAAAAAAAAAAAAAAAAAAAAAAAAAGACTTCCTCTGTAAAGAGGACGAAAGAATTAAGGAGACACTCTTAGGGATGTGAAGACTTACCAACTTAGTTACCAAGTCCCAGGGACCTTCTAGGGGCACCTAGTGATGCCCAACATTTGTTTAGCATTCGGGGGAAGTGACATCATGGTAAATGCAAATCAGGAGCAACAGCTCCTAACAATGCTTGCTTTTCAAAGGATGAGTATGTAGCACAACCTTTAATCCCAGCAGAGGCAGGCGGATTTCTGAGTTCGAGGCCAGCCTGGTCTGCAAAGTGAGTTCCAGGACAGCCACAGCCAGGGCTATACAGAGAAACCCTGTCTCAAAAAACAAAAACAAACAAAAAAAAAGAGTACGTGCATTTACATCTCTTTGAATTTGGGAGCATATAGTAAATTAAAACTATCTGATTGTCTCTAGCTGCATATGTAGCAGAAGATGGCCTACTCGGCCATCACTGGGAATAGAGGCCCCTTGGTCTTGCAAACTTTATATGACCCAGCACAAGGCAAGGCCTGGGCCAAGTAATGGGAGTGGGTGGGTAGGGGAGCAGGGGCGGGAGGGGTGGGTATAGGGAACTTTCGGGATAGCATTTGAAATGTAAATAAAGAAAAAACAACAACAACAACAACAACAAAAAACTATCTGATAACAGAGCTTCTCATAACTTACCAATGATAGAGGTAGTGAATGGGCCTCCCTCTTGGTGATTCTGTGCAACGCGCCTTGAGATTGCAGGGTGTGGTCATCCTCAAGCTAGGCGCCAGGAGTGCTGTATCTGTCTGCCACTGTCAGAGCAGACCTCCTTTGAGCCAGCTAATCTAGGCAGATCTAGATCTGCAGCTGCAGTGCCTGTATTTTCAGAGGTGCCCTACCTGGTTGCAGCTGCTGTTTTTTCAAAGGTGAAGAGATTGTGGGCGATCTCCACCTTTGCCTCCAGGGTCTCTTCCTTCTTAGCCAGGATCTGGCTGAGTAGCCAGCTGCCCTGAGGCTACAGCTACCACAAAAGGCACACCAGCTTGAATAGATAGCTCATAGGTCGTCACCCAAGACAAAATGGAGGAACGGATCCTCTAAACATCACTAGGGCTTCTGGGTATTTTGAAATGAGAGGTGAGAGGTCAAGATCCTTACTTAACAAATAGGACAGAAAGTTTCTGATGAACGCTTTCTTGAAAGTCAGGGAAATAAAATCTTGCATCTGTATGAAACTAGACTTATGGGTATATCCATTTCTTAATTTCACCTTGTGATAACCAATTTAAGCCAAGACTTGTATTACTCATTTGCCCCATAAATTGTAATCTTATCTTTAAATTCCTGGAGGGTGGAAAGCAGACGTCTTGCAGGTCAGCTAGCTCCTCCTCCTGGCATACTAAAAGGAAATAATGTGTATGAAGAAATCTGTTTCTAAGCATGTGTTTGTGGAAGGGACTTTAATTAAACAAATGCTCCATTATTGTCGTATCTTCATAACAAGGAACAGTACAGATGTGGGAACTTTAAAAGTTAATTCGAAAGAATGTTTGTCTATTGAACATGTATGTAGTCAGTGGAACTGGTGGCATGATAATTCACAAAGTTCCTGTTTTATATGTTCTTCCTCCTAGCAGGGCCATTTAACTGATGAGAAAACGGAGGCATGGCTGGTTAGTTGGCCTGGAACATAAACCCAGGAGCAACTAACTGTATTGTGATCTGAACACAGGCAGCCTTGCTTGCAATGGTGGACACTCTTCCTTTCCTTGTTTGTGCATGGGTCCATTCAACAAACATGTAATAAGAATCTGTTGCATTTTAGGCTCCACTGTAGGGATCAGCAGGGGTGGCATATGTGTATATCCATTTCTAGATATATACAGCCCTGCCCTTGGAGAGCTGGGAGCCCTCCGGTCACTGTCTGTCCATGTGGCCAACTTACATTTCCGTGTGCCACCTTTCTTGGATGCTGGTGCTCTTTATTTGGATTCTTGTGAAGAAGACATTATAGATCTCGTATCAGGAGAAGCTGTCTCTAGGTAGATAATTCTTCCTAACAGAGGTAACTATTAAAGACAGATTGTCTTTCTCCTCTTGAACTATGAAGAGGAAGTTACCGTGGTACCACAGGTTCATGACTCTGAAATCCAAGAGTTAGCTCATGTCTCCCTGCTTGAAATTAGACCCCCAACTCTGGCATTCTAAAACAGAGACAGGAGAAAAGAAATGTCTACAGTGGTCAGTCATTAAGTCCTTGAATACCTGAAAACAAATAGACTATGAAAAACCTCTGAGTTTTTTTAAGTCATTTTTTTCCTCCCTCCTCCCCTCCATCTGAGCTACAAGGTCCAAGATGGGATTGTGAGAGGAGGGAGAAGAGCGTCCACTCTTGAGGCTCTCCTCCTCCTCTTCCTCCTCCTCCTCTTCCTCCTCCTCTGCCTCCTCCACTTCCTCTTTTTCTCCTCCTCTTTCTCCTTTTCTTTCTCTTCCTCCTCTCCCTCCTCTTCTTTCTCCTTTTCCTCCTCTTCTTTCTCCTCCTTCTCTTCCTTCTCTTCTTCCTCTTCTTTCTCCTCCTCCTCTTCTTCCTCTTCCTCTTCTTTCTCCTCCTCCACTTCCTCCCAGTGTATACCTCTTCCTCCTCCTGGCTGCTGGCCAGCCCAGCCGGTCAACACTGCTTACCTGACAGTCCACTGCTGACTCTGTACTCCTTCCCGAAGCCTCGTCTCCTCCTTGCTCCTAAGGAGTCTGCTAATCCTGGCAGATGTGGGCTAGATAGCTCAAGTGAAGGCTCATTAACTCCCCATATGGAGAATCTGTATTTTATTGGGAGAAAGGAAAAAAAAAAAACAACTTCTGTTACTCCCTCGGTAGAGGGAAGTAAGTAAATTCTTAATGTTGACCTAGTTATTAAAACTTTTATAGGCACTAGTTTCCTGATAGAATCTTCAAGATTCTCCGTCTTAGTTTTAAAGCTTGAGTGGGTTGCAGAGGAAGGAGTACCTCCTGACCATTGCCTCCTTTCATGAATCATCTCAATCCAATTAGTTATAATAACAATATATGAAGAGAATTTTGCTGTATGTAATGTTTAAGACAGTGGTATAGCCTCAGAGTTTAGCTGGGGATGTAGCTCAGTGGTAGTACACTTGCCTAGTATAATAAGCTCCCCCACCCCCATCCCTGGGATTTGATCTCAAATGCTCACAATTGCTTGCCATGCAAGTTTGATGTCCTGAGTTTGATCCCAGAACCTATGGTAAAGGAGAGAACCAACTTCTAAAATTTGTCCTCAGACCTCGGCACTGTGACGACTCACCCCAGCACAGATGCTCCAACGGGCCTGTGTGTGCACTGAATAAACTTAAAAACACTTAAGATACCAAGTAAATGAAAATAAAACTTGGTCTCTTGGTACTAGATCTGCTGCTTAATTCTTATCCACAGCAATTGATAAAAGTAAAAACTTTTCCTGGAATTTATCTTTCTGGTATTTGGTGGTTGATGTCACTGGGGTTTCAGAGTGTCTCCTCACTTAGAATAAATACTCTGCCTGGAGATTTAGGGAATTGTTCTTGCTTTCTACCTTTAAATTTCCTGTCCATTCATCACCCCAGGACTTCAGTGTAACCTCCTACAGATTTGAAATGTCACAGTTCTGGTGATTGCAGAAATTCAGTTTTCCTTATAGTTTGATAGAATTTCAATTGTAGTCTCTCTCTGTATGTGTGTGTGTGTTCATGTTTGTGAGGGGGAGTGTTTTGCTTGTGTGTATATTTGTGTACCACATGCCTGCAATGCCTGTGGAGGCTAGAAGAGGGTATAACATCCCCTAAAGTTAGTTGTGAGCTACTAGTTGGAATTCAAACTGGGAATGGAATACAGGTCCTCTAGAAGAGCTCTTAACCTCTCGAGCCATCTCTCCAGCCCCTCAGTTCTGTTCGTCAGTCAATCTTCAAGAATTACTGGAACTTGCTCCATCTATCCATTAATGCCAGAGTAAAGAAAACTAGGGTTGTCGTCCACACCCACTTCCTCTTTCCAAAGAAGGGGGGAAAATGTTGACTTTTCATGTTAGCACAATACATTTAAAATGCTTTAACATATTGGACTAGGAAGATGGCTCAGCAGTTAAGAGTATATCTGCCACAAAAGTTTGAGGACTTGAGTTTGGGTCACCAGCACACATGTGACAGCTGAGTTTTGTTAGGGCAGTGAGTACAGAGACAGGTGGATCCCCAGAGCTCAATGTGTAGCCAACTGGTGTGACTCTGGTTCAGGGGTGTCTCAAAAGATAAGATGAGGAAGGATGGAGACATGAGATGCCATCCTGTCTACACACTCATGACCATACACAAAAAGAAAGCATGTTTTTTTGTTCCAGAGTCTTAGTACTGTGCCTGTCACTGGCATTCCCCTGCTAGGTTCTCCTCTCTGGCTTTCCCATTTGTCCCTCAGATTCATAGCCTTTGGGGTTGTACCTTGTGACCTTTCTAGCAGGCAAGGTGGGCACATGGGACTGACCTCTTGACCCCTGCACACCGCTGCTGCTTTTGCATGCAGTTCCTATCATTTGCTCGTGTTCTGTTTAGCACCGTTAACGAACTTGATATATCTCTGTATAACTCTTTCCTGTGGCTAAGTCTCCACTCCCTGGTGTGATTTTAATTAACAGTCCTGGAAGGCAGGGATTATACCTCTATCTATTCTGTGAAGATTCACCCTAGAACAAAATCAAAGAAAAATAAAATAAAATATGTGTTGTCTTGTATATGTGTGTTCTGGGTCTACAGAGAAGGCTCAGTGATTTGAGGTGTCTCGAAGATGCCATTTGAAATCAGTGGATACCTAGAAAGTACAAAAGGATTGTTCCGATTTAACAGGAGTAGGCAAGATTGACAGGGTTAGATCAGGGTGTCAGATTGTAAGAGGGCCGACCATTTAGCTAGCCAGAGGTGAAGGACGTGCGTGCATTAAAGCTTGGAAGTCATGAGGGGCTGTGGAGGTGACAGGGATCTGGGGTGGCCTTACATCAACTGTTTTAGCATTCTTTTAAGAACAAAGGGCTCTTTTAAAACAAGGGGCAAGATGTGGCATACTGTAGCTAGGAGTCCTGTGGCTCTGCTAGGTGGGGACAGTGTGACAGCTCTGTGAGCAGAGCTGATTCATAGTCTGCTGAGTATGAAGAGAAGGGATGATAGTGGCCTGAGCAAGCAGGGGTAGGAATTCGGGAGATGCTGGCAAACTCCTTGACAGTTCCTGGGTTGTGGAAACGCTCACAGTGAGAGAGAGACGCTGTGCCTTCAGTCAGTTCTCTGTCCCCATCTTCCTTACTCCTGTCACTCCTCCATCACCAATTTTAGGCAGTCATTGACTTTGAGTTATAATATTTATGGTTGTAACATAAACTCACTTGGACCCAATAGAATACTTTTATTACATTTTAATAATTTTCTATAAGCTAGGTAGGAAGACATTTACATTATAGGAGACAGTTTATATATTAACGATCTTCTGTTAAAAGACAATATTGGACATTTTTCGATTGCCGGCACTGAGAGACTGAGGCCAGAATGCCAGAATACCGGGACTGTGCGAAGGAACAGAGAGATGGTGTGCACAAAGGTTATGGGGAAACTGAGCTGATAGGTACCACAGCCAACTACAGGGCCATGGGCCCCACTGCTGAGGCGGACAAATCAGCAGCAGAGAAGAGAAGACAGTTGATTCAGGAGTCTTATGTTCTTGGGTGGTGATATGGAACACACCCATTTGGTGAAAGGTTTGGATTTTGCGTTGCTTCAAAAGGTGCATGCTGAGGTTGCCAGCAAGGAGAAGGAGGAAGAGGAACTCATGGAAAAGCCCCAAAAGGAAACCAAGAAAGATGAGGATCCTGAGAACAAAATTGAATCTAAAACACGCCTTGGCCGAAATGTATATCGGGTGCTTTTCAAGAGTAAACCATATAAACGAAATGAGCTGTTCTTACCAGGACGTATGGCCTATGTAGTAGACCTGGATGA
The DNA here is from genome assembly GCF_900095145.1 of Mus pahari. Taxonomy (NCBI): domain Eukaryota; kingdom Metazoa; phylum Chordata; class Mammalia; order Rodentia; family Muridae; genus Mus; species Mus pahari. The sequence continues at coordinate 147,777,580 of NC_034590.1, forward strand.
ATATGCAGACACAGATATTCCTACCGCTCTCATACGCAGCAAGGCTCATTGCCCCAATATGGAGGCCCAGACTACACTGACTACAAATGACATCTTTATTAGCAAGCTCACCCAGATTTTGTCATATCTGAGGCAGGGGACCCGAAACAAGAAACTCAAGAAGGATGAAGGAAAACTGGAAGAAAAGAAACCTCCCGAGGCTGACATGAACATTATTAAAGACCTTGGGGATTATATTCTTCCTTCTACAACCAGGACACCTCAGGACAAGAAGCGTGAGAAGTACCGTGAGTGTGACCTTGAACATGATGGGGAATGGGAGCGAGAGAAGGAAAAGAAAAGGCACAGCCACTTTGAGAAGCCAAAGGTGGATGATGAGCCCATGGATGTTAACAGAGGATCTGGATCTGCAAAGGAGTTGATCAAGTCCATCAAAGAGACATTTATTGGGTCTGCTGGTTGGGATGGCGCCAAATCGTTGAAGAAGCCAGAAGATAAGAAGCAGCTGGGTGATTTCTTTGGCACGTCCGACAGGTATGCAGAGCGCTATCCAGCCATGATGGATGACATGGCTGTAGATAGCACTGAAGAGGTAGATTATAGCAAAATGGAGCAGGTAACAAGAAGGGTCCTTTAGGCCACTGGGACTTTGATACTCAGGAGGAATACAGAGAGTATGTAAACAACAAGGAGGCTTTGCCTAAGGCTGCATTCCCGTATGGTATCAAGATGGCCAAAGGACAGAAAACCAGATGGTTCAAAGAAACCAATGAGAAGGCAGAGCTTCGACAGTGGAAGAAACTAAGTGCAGTTATTGAGAAGAGGAAGAGGATGGAAGCAGATAGGGTGGAAGTGAAAAGACCAAAGTACTATCTCTAGTTCCAGCCATCACCTCATGGCTGTTCTTAGTTGCTTGTTTCTACAATTCCTCAGAAGGTTGCAAACTGTTTTGGTTGTTGTTGGTGGTGAATGTTTCTAAACTGCTCTTCTGAAGGTCCTGAGTTCAAATTCCAGCAACCACATTGTGTAATGAGATCTGACGCCCTCTTCTGGTGTGTCCGAAGACAGCTACAGTGTACTTATTTAAAATAGTAAATACATCTTTGGGCCACAGTGAGCAGGACTGAGCGAGCAGCCAGGCCTACTGGAGCGGGCAGAGGTTCTAAATTCAATTCCCAAACAACCAGATGAAGGCTCACAACTTCACAACTATCTGTACAGCTACAGTGTACTCATATACATAAAATAAATAAATCTTTTTAAAGAATGTGTGGTGGAAGTGGCTGCTGTTACTAGCTCTCCTCCTCCCCCTTCTCCATCCATTTGTGGCGGCTGGGGGGGGGGGTGCGGAGCAGTTCTTAAGTTGTTCTGTTTACTGTATATCCCATAACTTCATGTACTTGAGAATTTCTAAAAGGCATAAATAAAACTGAACTGATGCTTTTGTTTCAGGCTTGGCTCAACCCAAATCAGCTGTGATCTTTTTGGATTTGCACTTTCTGGGGTGTTGGTGGTCTTGTGTCTGTAAAATGAAGTAAAAGATTCATGTCTCAGTGCTATATACTTCGATTACCAGGAATGCATTGATCTATTTTGCCATGTTTTTGTTGTTATTTTTAATCAGACTAATGTTTATATTTTAAATTACTTTTCCGTGGGTTTTATTGTTTTATTTTCTCGAAGCACTGGGAATTTATAGGCTTGTACCTGCTAGGCAAGCGAACCACTTGCTTTTTTTTTTTTTTTTTTTAAACTTTTTTGGTTTCTAAAGAAGATAGAGAAGGGATCGCAACCTGGTGAATAAGAATTGTCCCATGGGCTGGTGAGATGGCTCAGCAGGTAAGAGCACCCGACTGCTCTTCCGAAGGTCCTGAGTTCAAATCCCAGCAACCACATGGTGGCTCACAACCATCCGTAACTAGATCTGGCGCCCTCTTCTGGAGTGTCTGAAGACAGCTACAGTGTACTTACATATAATAAATAAATAAATCTTTAAAAAAAAAAAAAAAAAAGAATTGTCCCATTTGAACCATATATTTGAATGCTTAGTTATCAAGTTCATCAGGGGTGGGATTTCAGGTTTCAAAAGCATATGCCAAGCCCAGACTCTCTCTTGGCCTAAGTGGGCTCAGGAAGTAGTTCTTAGCTACTTCTTCAGCCTGCTACTTCACACCTGCCTGCTGCCATGTCCCCTCCCGGGATGGGAATGAGCTAGTCCCTGAGGCTGTTAGCAAGCCCCCAGTTACATGCTTTTTCCTCCAGAAGAGTTACCCTGGTCTCAGTTTCTCTTCGCAGCAATGTAAGGATGACTAAGACACTGTTGGACTTCACCTGTGAGTAGGGACACAAAACACTGGTGTCCCCACAAAGGATGGGACCCAATGGCATCTCTCAGTCATACTCCAGCATCTCCATTTCCACAGCCACCACCAGCGACTGCCTAGGGCTTTGGTATCAGCACTCCCTCCCTCCCTCCTTTGCTGGGGTATGTCCTTCCTAAGTCCAAGACCAAGATCATTTCTGAAAATACTGGCAGCTCACTTATTGATCACCAGTTGCATTCATCTCAGAATTCTCAGACTGTTTGTACTCCTGGAAAAGACATTTAAAACACTTTCAGACACAAACTAGACCAATATTAGGCCATTTTGTGTGTGTTACAGTGTATATAGCAGTATCTTCCATTTCACATTTTAGTAGAATTTAGTGTGCAATCCATTGCCTATTTTATTTTATTATATTTTATTTTGTTTTGTTTTGTTTTTTCGAGACAGGGTTTCTCTGTGTAGCCCCGGCTGTCCTGGAACTCACTCTGTAGACCAGGCTGGCCTAAAACTCAGAAATCTGCCTGCCTCTGCCTCCCAAGGGCTGGGATTAAAGGTATGAGCCACCACTGCCTCATTGCCTATTTTAAATATACTAGAAATAGGTTGGCTCTTCACATTTGGATGCGTTCTTTATGAAAGACATGAAGCCTATAGTCACTTGACTTAACTTGTTTTCTTTCGCTTACTATAATTGCTGTGTCTTGTAGGAGCCATCCCATCCTTGAATCATAGTTTCAAAAAGGGGTCCTTAAGAAGATTATAATCACTTAAAGCTCTATATTCTTTCTGCGGCAATATTCAAAGGAGTTTGTTTTACTGCATCTAATTTACCTGTTTAGTTATAAAAATGGATAGTTTTTAAAGGCATCCTGTTCTGCTCCATGCATTTTAAATTTGAGGTATATCTCTGGACACCTGTGCACCTGGATTGTTGTTTTGTTCTTGAAGTCACCTCCACAATCTGTCACTAGCCAGAGGTTCTGCCTGTCTGGAGGAGATAAAGCAAATGCTCTGCATTCTCTCCAAATTCTTCAGCCACCTTTGCTCTGGCTCTTACAAAAGAGATGCTGGAATTGCAGCCCTTATTCTCTTTCTGGTGTGCAAGATTGAAGGTTACTTTGCAGCTTGCTCTTTGGAGAATTCTCCTTTGATATTTGGTCAGTAAGTGATGGCTACCTAGATTTGCCTAGGATCCTAGGAATCCTAGATTATAGTTTTCTAAGAAGTGAAGTGCTGGATCTAAGTTATGCTTAGTAGGATTTATGAGTTTGGGGAGAGCAGTAGGAGAGGAATACAGGACACCTTTCAAGGAGTCCTCCTTTTCTGTTAATGAATGGTGTCTTGGAAGTCTCAAAGTCCACTAGAAGGAGCACTGGGGTTTTTGTTTGTTTTGAACCTTGCAAACAGCAATAAATTTTTACCACTTAAGGTCCTCACTCCCTACAGAAATTTCAGTTTACCTGTATTTGTCAGTGATTTTGATTGCTAAACCTTCCATACTGCTACAAGTTCAATGGTGATTTCTAAATAAGGTTCATAGCAAGCCAGTGTCTCCATGTCCAGTACAACCCCGTGGGTCCACTATAGAAAATATTGCCTCCTATGAAACTGTTCTTCGATGTTTTAAATTATATTTATTTATATGAATGTTTGTGGGTGCTCTTGTGCCACCTTGCCCCTGTAGAGGTCAGAGAACAGCTTGCAGGGGTCGCTCTGTCCAATCTCTTTCCGTTGAAAGCTGAGGACTGATCAAGTCTCCTCAGGCGTGGCTTCAAGTGCCTTTACCGGCTGAGCCGTCTCACCGCCCCAAGGAGAAAATTTAGAGAGGTGACTCAGTTCTAAACGCTGACCATTGCTTTTGAACCGGCCAGGCAAAGCATACTGGTCATTGTTAAGACAGAAAACAACCCTGAGAGGGATGGCGAGGATAAGAACAGAGATAAAATTTGGCCCCAGCTACGTGTCACACAGGAGCAACAAGGGTGGGGGGCAGGGCACTCAGGGTGTCCCAGGCGCCTAGGAGGAGCACGAGCTGGCGGGCGTGGGCTGGGGGCGTGGCCGGCGCGAAGGGGCGTGGCCCACAAGGAAAGGGCGTGGGGATGGGGCGTGGCCGGCGAGAGAGGCGTGGCCTGCGGGCAGGCGGGCGGCTCTGGCGGTTGGAGGTGGGTGGAGCTGCCCTTGGAGGCGGCACCCTCCTGGCCCCGAGGCCCGCCGCGCCCTATCGCGCCAGAGCCGAGTGGCCCCGCGGAGCCCGCGCGCTCCCGCCTGCTGGGGGAGGGCGGACAGGGCGCGGGGGACCAGACAGGCCGCGGCGGGCGCTGTTTCTCTTTCGCTTTCCCGGGCTCGGAGGCGGGCGCGCCGGCGGGCTGAGGAGCGGCGGCGGCCGCTGGGTAGGTACCGCGCGGGGGCGGCCCGGCCGCGCGCCAAGTTTGCGCCGGCGGCCGCGGCGCCCCAGACACCTGCCGCGCCGGGCGCTGGAGCCGGAGCGGCTCGGGGGCGGGGCGGGCGCGCGGGGCTTCGGGGCTGCGCTCGGTGGCGGCGCGGCCGGCCCGCGGAGACTCGTCCTGTCCCGCGGTCCCCGCGCGAGTGGCCCCGGCTCCTGAGACGAGCACCTGCCGGGCGGTGAAGGGCTCGAACCTCCGGGACCCGCGCCGCCTGACGCGGAAAAGTTGCCGCCGGCCGCGCGACACCGCAAGCGCTCGCTTCCTTTCCGCGTCGGGGTGACAGGGCTCTGGGCTTGGGATCTGGACTGCGTTCCCACTGGTTTGCCTCGAGCGAGCGCTCGAGTAAGTCCTGGGAGCAAGGAAAAGTGGAGAGAGGAGCGGAGACCCAGGCGAGGATATTAATGCTTTGCTGAAGGTCACGAAGGCCAGAACCCCGACATTGCAATTAATTAAATTACACTTTTTGTCATATCCTTGACACCGTTTCCCCAAGGGGTAGACGCTCAGAGCTTATACCCTGAACGTTCACAGTGAGTGTGTGCTGATGGAATGATGCCTTCTAGACTTTTCCAGTTATTTTATACTTGCCTATGAGTTAACAGCCAAGATAGTGGAAAAGTTTCTGCCTAATGAGTGAGATTAGTGTAGGATGAGCCTATTGAAATAAGCATCTTCGTTGTTTTCTAAGGTCATCTTTCTTGTAGGGAATTTGCAAAACTTTTAAAAATAACCCAACAAGCTAGCGATTCGTAAAACTGTAAGAATTAATGGCATTTCTTCAGTTTTCAGTGTTCACTATTTCATTTAATCATCACCTTTCTAGGTAGCTGGAGCTCTAATTTTTATCTTACAAATAAAGAATGAAATAAATAGCTACTTGAGACTAACTGTGGCTGGTATCTATTAGAACTTTCTCACTAGCAGAGCAGAAAAGAATGAATTTTGGTAGAGTGCTTGCCTAACATGCACTGTGCCTGAGTTTGATCCCTGTCACAGTGCAAACTGGGAGCGGTGGGTCACACCTGTATTGCTGGCATGTTAAAGGAGGAGGCAGAGGATCAGAAATTGAAGGTCATCCCATCTATACCAGGAGTTGTATGCCAACCTGAGCTATAAGAAACCCAGCCCAGGAAAACAAGAATGAATGAATGAATGAATGAATGAATGTTAAATCAAACTGAAAAAAAAAAAGTAATTGGGGAGAAGCATTAACAAATAGGGATTACAGAGAGGGAGTGTCAGAGAAGGAGTCTCAGGGACAAGGAAGATGCAGTGATGAAGAAGAAAGGCATGTTGGACCGAAGATAGGAGCCTGCAGAGTCTATGGTGAGAGGAGAGGAGTGATCCTGCCCGTGTACCTGAAGTGTTGAAGGAAAGGTTAGAGTCAGTTTGCAATGGAAACCAATTAGGAATGTGGTTTACATCTCCTGGGACAGGCTAAGAACCTTTCATGCTTTTTCTGTTTGCAGAGAGGAAGCACCGACCTTTTTTTTTTTTTCTTCCCATTTGAGAAGTACTAACTGTAATAAATAGCTAGAATAAGCCTGATAGCAAAATGTAAGATGCCCTGCCAGGAGGAAATCTGTCTGGGGGAGGACAGGCACGTCATGTTGATTTGACTGTTAACTGGACGGGGAGTACAGAATGGAAACAGAGACCCTTTGGTAGGGGTTGCTGACTTCAGTTGTGAGACTCCTGGTAGAAACTCAAGCAGGTAGTAAAAGCCCAGTACTGAGGAGCAGTATTAGCTGGGGAGAAGTATTACCTGGAGTCAGCAGCTTTGGGTGCCATGAGTTGCAGTGACAATTGAAGCTTCAGAACTGGGTGAGTTTGTTACTCCCAGTTAAATGACAGTAGATTTACAGGTAATTCTACAATAAAGGTTGTGTCCTGCTCATCACATTTCGACCCTGAAAATGTCCTGTTAATGATATTAAATACAGTATAAGAAATGTGATGCCTTCTCTCTGTGACTTTGGGAACAGGTATGAAAAAGCAGGACAGCCAAAAGGAGTGATGCTCAGTGACCTGTACTCAGGCCGGATGCTCCAGCTTCGGGACACCTACAGGAACACTGCACTAGCTCCTGGGACCAGCTTTTCATCCCCTTAGTGCTCCTCTGCTTGAACTGCTCAAGCCAGCTGACCACGAATGGCTACCCAAAGGAAACACTTGGTAAAGGACTTCAACCCTTACATCACCTGCTCCATCTGTAAAGGATACCTGATCAAGCCCACCACGGTGACAGAATGCCTCCATACGTGTACGTATCTCTACGCCATGTGCTTTCTGTGTGAGACCCAAGCTCGCCTCCGCGTTCCTTTAAAACCGCTGTGCTCTCCTTTGCTCTGGAGTTTTAAGGTTAGAAAGTAGTCTCAATTACTCTCAAGGTAATTTTCAGAATATTTGTCACTGGGATGCTCATAGCATGAAGTTTTCCGATCAGTTGCATCCTAATACGCGTTGACTTTTTAAACCATTTTTTTGTAAAATGCTCTAAAAAAGGCTTTAAATTGGCTATGAATTTGCAAAAGGTGAAGTATTTCAGATTTTTAATATTTTCAAAAATGACCCTGAAGTCATTGGCTCGTGCCTATAACTGATTCCTTCACTAGTCACACCATTGTCAGCATGCCCCAACATCTGGTAGAATGCATGTCCACAGGCCAAATCTTGGGGGGCTCCTGTACCCAGCATCTGCCTTTTGAAGGGTTGCCTTGGTAATTCTAAAGCATACCCAAGTCAAGTTTGAGAATATTGTAATACTGCCACAGCTGAGGAATCTCTAGGATTTTACTGTCTCCTGCCTTACAGAGGGAAAATTGTTTTTTTAACCACTTGTATGAGTATACACACTTTCTGTGCTTTCTGTTACTATAATTTTATTTTCTTATTCAGTGAAACTTAATCCCAGTAACCTCAGTTTAATATCTATCATATGTTCTAAACTAGATGCTGTATGTACACTGAGGCCGTTTTAGCTTTTCATTAATCTTGAAGCAGTTTGCAGTGGTTATAGGGGAAAGAATATTTGGATTATCCTGATTTTTATATGTATGAAAAGTAAGCTTCACTAACTGTGTCTCACAGTTGTTGAGTGGTGGACCTGAATTCACAGTCAAAGCTGTTCAGTTTCTCCTGTAACAACAATGCCTTTGTTCATAATTTCTGTTGAACGCCCACCCCCCCCCCCACGAATGGATAGACTTTATACCCACAAATGAATGAGCCAGATAAATCACTAGAAAATTAAAATGACAAATGTTATGTTATATATAGTTTAATCACAGTTTTAAGCACAGAATTTTACTGAAAACTGTTTGAACATACTGGGACCTGATGGGTCTTGTGGTCAGGTCTGGTTACATAGACTGTGGAAAAGCTATCTAGTCGTATTGATGAATACTCCCCCGGGATGTTAACTGGCTTGTGCTTTTAACTATGAAATGTCTTCTATGGTTAATTTGTCCTTGCCTTGTATTTAACTTGAACAATTAATAATTAACTGTCATTGAAAACATGTATTGATTGCCTACTACATGTCAAGTACAGTGCTAAATACAGTTGATACAAGACTTCTCAAAATAGCCAGGCGGTGGTGGCGCAGGCCTTTAATCCCAGCACTTGAGAGACAGAGGCAGAGGCAGAGGCAGAGGCAGAGGCAGAGGCAGAGGCAGAGGCAGAGGCAGAGGCAGAGGCAGGTGGATTTCTGAGTTCGAGGCCAGCCTAGTCTACAAAGTGAGTTCCAGGACAGCCAGGGCTACACAGAGAAACCCTGTCTCAGAGGGAGGGGGGGAAGTTCTCAAAATAATAAAAATTCTCTGATCCCTTAGGAGATTTTGCATTCTAGGAAGGGAAACTTAAATTCAATATTTATTGGTGATGAATGGCATGAAAAGGAACATATTGTAGGCAGAGACAAGGTTACTTTATATGATGTCATGTCAGCCTCTCTGTGCTGTTTATACAGAAAGCTTAAGTGGTTGAGCTCTGTAGGAATGCAGGAAGAACCTTCTAGTCAGAGAGAATAGCAAGTAAGACCAGAGACTGTGACCTGGAACATGCTTGGCAGGACCTAAGAGCATCATGTAAGTTAGAAGGCTGTCCTGCAAGTCTGCTGTGCACACATGCACATGTGTGCACGCATATGCCACCTGAAGACTTGGGCTTCAAAAGTAGTGTGATTTGGGATGGAGTTAATGAAGAGTGATCGGACTGTGGATGTTTGGGGGAGGGGGAAAGCCATTAAGAAGTACACGCTGGAGTGGACAATCAAACATTGTCTCTTGATTCCTATTGTACCTGTTCATACCTATGTATAGTCCACAGTCTGCTTTGTTTCACTGATACTAATATTTGTGCATTTTTCTATTTGGATCTCCAGCAGAAATGGCCAATTATGAGATAAGATGAAAGCACAAATCTCCCAATTTCTCTCTACTATAAGTTATAAAACTATCCTGAAAGATATTTTAAAATAAAATCCCAAATCATTATCTCTTATTTTGAAGAAAACCAAAAGACCCTAGAAGTATTTATTACTGGTTATAAGCAAAAATTATTTTTATGTTCTTTTTCCTGAAGTTTCATAAAATTCCTGAGATTTCCAAGAAATTTTACTAAGCTACTTCAATCATTGATTTTAACATTGAAGAAAACACTGTTCTTCGTTAGGGTTTTACTATTGTGAACGGACTGCAACTCTTATAATGAACAACATTTAATTGGGGCTGGCTTACAGGTTCAGAGGTTCAGTCTGTTATCAAGGTGGGAGCATGGCAGCATCCAGTCAGGCATGGTGCTGGAGGAGCTGAGAGTTCTGCATCATCATCTGAAGGCTGCTAGTGGAATACTAACTTCCAGGCAGCTAGGATGAGGGTCTTAAATCTCACACCCACAGTGACATGCCTATTCCAACAGGACCACACCTCCAAATAGTGTCACTCCCTGGGCCAAACATATTCAAACCACTACACACTGCTAATATGCTTTATAAAGAAGTATCATTTTCCATAGGAAGATTGGCTGAGCTTTTCTTTTTTGCCTTTTTTTAATTGAAAATTGCATACAATATAGTCTGATTATTGCTCCAGTCCTTCCTACTCCCCCGACCTACCAACCTAACTGCATGCTTTCCTTTTGTCTTTTTAAAAAAGTAAACAACAGGGCTGGACATGGCTTTAATCCCGGCACTTAGGAGGCAGAGGTGGGGGAAGCTCTGAGTTTGATGCTTTGAGTTTGATGGTCTACAAAGCGAGTCCAGGATAGCAAGGGTTCTGTTATATAGAGAAACCATGTCTCAAAAACCCAAAACAAAATAAATAAGTAAACAAACAACAACAACAAAAGACCAAGAAACTCACCTGTGTGTACATACATACATACATACATACATACGTACACGGAGTAACCCACAAAAACACAAAATCACAAACCAAAACACACAAGCAAAAGACCAATAAGACAAAAAATTTTTTTCCAAACAAAAGTAATATTAGACAAAAAGACTATAAAAATACCATTTAGTTTGTTTTGTGTTGGCCATTTGCTGAGCATGGAGCCTGTTCTGGGTAATATACCCAGCAAGCCTCCTCCAGTGGGGGAGACTAATGTTTCCTTTGCCGGTGGTATGATACCTATTGCAGATAGCTTTTTGGTTGGGGTGGAAGCTTGGCACTCCTCTCAGTGCCAGCTGAGACCTCATCTCTCTTGAACCTGTGCAGGCCCTGTGCATGCTTCCACAGTCCTTGAGTTTGTTTGTCAGTCCTGTTGTGTGTAAGAACAGTTTCCCTGTCATTTCTAAGAGAGACTGTTTCACAGTAGACTTCTTGGTGTTCTAGCTTTTCAGTGTCTTTCTAGCTCACTTCTCTCGTTCCCTAAGCCACATATACAGGAGTTGTCATAGCTATGTATCTCCATAATCCACTGCTCTGTGCATAGTGTCCATTTGTAGCTTTCTGTGATGGTTTTATTGGCTGTAAAGCCCAGCTTTTTGCGAGGGCTTGTAGCTACAGTTATCTATGGGTCTAAGACTAAGAGTTAAAATGTAGTAAGGAATTACACTGATCTAGTAAAATGGTTGTAGTTGATTCTTTTCCAGTGACCATGAGCTCACTATTCCCAGGAAGCTGGGTAGGTGTTCAGTACTAGGCACACCACCCCGCCATTGTGTGGGAGTTGTCTAGGGTGTGACATACACCTGTGTTTGTATATGTTGTAGATTTAGCAGGCTTTTCGTTGAAGTCAGGGACAAAGGAGCTCAGAAAGTGATAAATGTAGTGCCATGCATTGGTTCTTAACCCTTTTTAGATCGAGAATATTGTAGTTCTTCAGAAAAAAACAAAACAAAACTGTGTTCATAGACATGAAATTCTGTGGTATGGGATTTTACTTTCTACTCTTTCAGAAATTGTGGCAGTAATAATCTCTTGGAATAAGACATGCAAAGAAGACAGGTTCACTGATTGATATAATTGATGCTATGATGAATTTGGTGATTTTGTCTCACATTAAGAATTGAGTTCACTTAGTGGGTTAATGTGTCTGCCATCAAGCCTAAGTTGGATTACACACACACATACACACATACACACACACACACACACACACACACACGGAGGGGGAGGGAGGGAGAGAGGGAGAGAAGTGAGGGTGGAGGAGAGAGAAAGAATGCAATAGAATGTAGGAATGGCTTTTAATCATGATGGCAGATTTTAATTGCTAATTCATTGGTTTTTGTTTTGAAGAGTTATTTTTTAATTATAGGTATACATTTGTGGGTTTGTGCACATGAGTGTAGGTACCCACAGAGGGTGTCAGATCCCATGGAGCTGGAGTTGCAGATGGTTGTGAACTGCCCAGTGTGGGAGGCAGAACCGAAAGGCCCTCTGTAACTGTGTAAGAGCAGTGCAAACTCTTAAGGCTGAGCCATCTCTCCATCTCCTAGTTATTGTTTTTGAACAAATACCATAACTACTTAGTTAAAGAGTAGGGGCTGATATTTAATGCTAAAATCTTATGCCCCATACTCTTGCTATTCAAAGTGCAGTCTCCAGGCTGGCAGCATCCATGAGCAACAGTGTCACCTGGGAACTAATTAGCAGTGCAAATTCTTGGGCTTCACTGCAGACCTGCAGGATCAACCTCTGGGGATAAGGGTGGAAATCTGTATTAACAAGCCCTCTAGGTGATTTCTGTGTTACACTAGAGTCTGACAAGCACCACTCTAGGCCAGACCTTTGCCATCCTAGCATCCCTTAAATTAGACAGCTTACAATTTAATCATACTGCGATTAAAATAAATGTTAATAAAAGATTGAAGTTGTAGCTATTGTTTATTGAATGTCATGGAGAGTTTGAGCTTTCTTTTCATTCATTGTCTTACTGAATTTAACCAAGACCCCTTATAGCTGGGCAGTATTATTTGATCACTCAACAAATGTTTATTGGCACTTACATGTGCCAGGGATTATTCTTACCACAGGAAACAGAACAGACAGGACAGGCCCAACCCATGACCTCCTAGAACTTATGTTCTGATAAGTAGACCAACAACAGGCAAGAAAAGAATGAAGTTTCAGGTTCTGTACCTAACAAGTGCTGTGGGGGAAATGCAGCAGCAGCAACAACAACAAAAAAGCCTTTCTTGGTAGTTACTGTTCAGCAGAGACCAAAGGATAGGAAGACACAGGCTACAGTAAGGCCTGAGGGAAGTGTATTTCAGATCCTTGTTCCAATTCTCACAGATGGAGGATTGAGAAATACTAAAAATCACCCAGTAAATAGTACCAGAGCAGGGTCATCATTCTGCTGTCCAGCTCAGGCACAGGCACATCTGCAAACGCATTGAGACATTTCTTCATCCACTTACATTTATTTTTAATATTTCATTAACATTAATTATATGAGAGAGAAAAAATGGTTTCATGAGTATTAGGTACTCAATAAGGATATAAGTCTACTATTAGTTCTGAATTGAATAGCTATTCTGATTAAAAAAACATTATTTGTGATGAAATTTCTAACGGTTTCTTTATAAAGTGTTTAGTTTTGGAGTAAAAATCTGTTTTTAGAAAAAGAAAACGTCCAGATTGAAACTCCATTACCATAGGCATACATACAACATCACAGGTTGCTGTAAAAGTGAAGTCCCCATCATACTGAGTGAAAGCTTCAGATAGTGCTCTGGCACTCATTGATAAGAGTGATTACAATGCCCTAGTTGTAAAAAAAAAAAAAAATTGGAAAAAAAAAAGAGTGATTACAATGTTCATTTTCATGAACATTGAAATAGGAATAGTTGATGATTTCAAACAGTCTAGGTATTAACTGTTATAAGGTTAAAGATAGATTATGTTAATTAAGCTTTTGAATTTTTTTATTTGCAAGCTGTGAGATAGTGAGGAGTAAACCAAATAGCATGCATCATGGTAGGAGACACAGAAGGATAAACTAGGGATGATAGAAATTTAAAAACTGAAATGATCTTGTATATTGATGTCTGATAAATAGGACCTAGAATGAATTTGAACTAATACCAGCATTGAGCTGAAGTCAGAATATATAACAGAAAGTCATCAGTGCTAGAGATAATGGTAAATAATAAAGAGTATTAAATAAGAACCCAGCATCCAGGCTGACTGTAAACTGAAGAGCTACTGTCTTTATTGTAGGAAATAATATTTCTTTTGGATTCTTTGAAGAATCTTCACAAATGCTGAGGCTTTCTATATACCGATTTCAACAGACTACTGTATTTATAAAGTTAAGTGAGTAAAAAAAACTTCATTAGAATATGCAGTTGCCAATTGAAAAAATGGTTCCTGTTGGAGTGATTATGTTTTTATTGTTGCTGGTAAGCCAGAATTCCTTCATTTGTCATGTAGGTTCTTTCTGACTTGACTACAGTGATACAGTTAAAGGCCTAGAATCTGGGCTCTCTTTAGTATCCTAACCCCTATGACTTCCTTTTGTCTATACATATTTATTGAGCCTGCTCTTGTTCAGACTCTGGCCCAGATACTTGGGGTTTAGTAGGCAGTAGAGTACGCAATAAGGTAAGTAATAAACTAGTATATATTAGAAGGTTGTCACTCTCAGCTATACATAAAGGGAAGGTCAGACTGAGAAAGGGGAATTGGACAATCAAGAAGGTGCTGCAGTTCCTAAAAGTCTGTGTCCAGGAAAAGCTTCAAGGCAGCCACTCTTGAGTTGGTGTTAGAGAAGCTACTCCATCAGACACCTAAGAGATGTTCCCGGCAGAGGAAATAACCAAGGTGAAAGGCTTGAAGGTGTGAGTTTGGCTGGAGAGCGGTGAGTACAGTGCAGAGTGAGGTGAGGTGGGGGTGGCTGTGGGCACAGACTTTGCACAGTTAAGGATTTGGGTGGTTTGGGGTTTAATTTTTCTTTTCTTTTTTCTTTATTTAAATTTCAAATGTTATTCCCTTTCCTGGTTTCCTCCCTGAAAACTTCCTACCCCTTCCTTGCCTCCCCCTCCTCACCAACCCACCCTCTTCCTGTTCCTGGCATTCCCCTATACTGGGGCATAGGACTTTCACAGGACCAAGGGCCTCTCCTTCCATTGATGTCCAACTGGGCCATCCTCTGTTAAATATGCAGCTAGAGCCATGAGTCCCACCATATGTTTTCTTTGGTTGTTAGTTTAGTCCCAGGGAGCTCTGGGGGTACTGGTTAGTTCATATTGTTGTTCCTCCTATGGGGCTGCAAACCCTTCAGCTCCTTGAGTACTTTCTCTAGCTCCTTCATTGGGGACCTTGTGCTCCATCCTATGGATGGCTGTGAGCATCCACTTCTGTATTTGTCAGGCGCCTGCAGAGCCTCATAGGAGAAAGCTATATCCGGCTCCTGACAGCAAGCTCTTGTTGGCATCCACAATGGTGACTGGTTTGGGTGGTTGTTTATAGGATGGATCCCCAGGTGGGGCAGTCTCTGGATGATCATTCCTTTAGTCTCTACTTCACACTTTGTCTCTGTAACTCCTTCCATGGGTATTTTGTTCTTCCTTCTTGAGTTTCATGTATAATGCCAATTGTATCTTGGGTCTTCTAAGCTTCTGGGCTAATACCCACTTATCAGTGAGTGCATATCATGTGTGTTCTTTTGGGTTACCTCATTAATGATGATATCATCCAGATCCATCCATTTGTATAAGAATTTCATCAATTCATTGTTTTTAATAGCTGAGTAGTACTCCATTGTGAAAATGTACCACATTTTCTGTATCCATTCCTCTGTTGAGGGACATCTGGATTCTTTCCAGCTTCTGGCTATTATAAATAAGGCTGCTATGGACATAGTGGAGCATGTGTCCTTATTACATGTTAGATCATCTTCTGGGTGGTATTGCTGGATCCTCTGGTAGTAATTTCCAGAGTGGTTGTACTAGCTTGCAATCCCACCAGCAATGGAAGAGTGTTCCTCTTCCTCTACATCCTCGCCAGCATCTGCTGTCACCTGAGTTTTTGATCTTAGCCATTCTGACTGGTGTGAGGTGGAATCTCAGGGTTGTTTTGATTTGCATTTCCCTGATGACTAA
>NC_034590.1:147794775-147859008 GCF_900095145.1 Mus pahari
TTTGTGACTATTGTGAAGGGTGTTGTTTCCCTAATTTCTTTCTCAGCCTGTTTATCCTTTGTGTAGAGACATGCCACTGATTTGTTTGAGTTAATTTTATATCCAGCTACTGCACTGAAGCTGTTTATCAGGTTTAGGAGTTCTCTGGTGGAGTTTATATATACTATCATTATCTGCAAATAGTGATATTTTGACGTCTTCCTTTTCAATTTGTATCCCTTTGATCTCCCTTTATTGTCTAATTGCTCTGGCTAGGACTTCAAGTCCTATATTGAATAGGTAGGGAGAAAGTGGGCAGCCTTGTCTAGTCCCTGATTTTAGTGGAATTGCTTCAAGTTTCTCTCCATTTAGTTTGATGTTGCTACTGGTTTGCTGTATATTGCTTTTATTATGTTTAGGTATAGGCCTTGAATTCCTGATCTTTCCAAGACTTTTATCATGAATGGGAGTTGAATTTTGTCAAATGCTTTCTCAGCATCTAAGGAGATGATCATGTGTTGTTTTTTTTTCCTTTGAGTTTGTTTATATAGTATATTATGTTGATATTTCTGTATATTTAACCATTCCTGCATCCCTGGGATGAAGCCTACTTGATCATAATGAATGATTGTTTTGATGTGTTCTTGGATTCGGTTTGCGAGAATTTTATTGAATATTTTTGAATCGATATTCATAAGGGAAATTAGTCTTGGGTTCTCTTTCTTTGTTGGGTCTTTGTGTGGTTTAGGTATCAGAATAATTGTGGATTCATAGAATGAATTGGATAGAGTACCTTCTGTTTCTATTTTGTGGAGTAGTTTGAGAAGAACTGGAATTAGGTCTTCTTTAAAGGTCTGATAGAACTCTACATTAAACCCAACTGGTCCTGGGCTTTTTGTTTTTTTTGGTTGGGAAACTATAATGACTGTTTCTATTTCTTTAGGGGACATGGGACTGTTTAGGTCATTAATCTGATCCTGGTTTAACTTTGGTACCTGGTATCTGTCTAGAAAACTGTCCATTTCATCCAGGTTTTCCAGTTTTGTTGAGTATAGGCTTCTGTAGTAGCATCTGATGATGTTTTGGATTTCCTCAGGATCTGTTGTTATGTCTCCTGTTTAATTTCTGAGTTTTTAAATTAGGATACTGACCCTATACCCTCTAGTTAGTCTGGCAAAGGGTTTATCTATTTTGTTGATTTTCTCAAAGAACTAGCTCCTGGTTTGGTTGTTTCTTTGNATAGTTCTTTTTGTTTCCACTTGGTTGATTTCAGCCCTGAGTTTGATTATTTCCGGCTGTCTACTCCTCTTGGGTGAATTTGCTTCCTTCTGTTCTAGAGCTTTCAGATGTGCTGTTAAGCTGGTAGTGTATGCTCTCCAGCTTCTTTTTGGAGGCACTCAGAGCTATTAGTTTCCCTCTTAGGACTGTTTTCATTGTGTCCCATAAGTTTGGGTATGTTGTGGCTTCATTTTCATTAAACACTAAAAAGTCTTTAATTTCTTTCTTCATTTCTTGCTTGACCAAGTTATCAATGAGTAGAGTGTTGTTCAGCTTCCACATGTATGTGGGCTTTCCATTATTTATGTTGTTATTGAAGATCAGTTTTAGTCCATGGTGATCTGATAGGATGCATGGGATAATTTCAATATTTTTGTATCTATTGAGGTCTGTTTTGTGTCCAATTATATGGTCAATTTTGGAGAAGGTACCATGAAGCGCTGAGAAGAAGGTATATCCTTTTGTTTTAGGATAAGATGTCTATAGATATCTGTTAAATCCATTGTTTCATAACTTCTGGTAGTTTCACTGTGTCTGTTTAGTTTCTTTTTCCATGATCTTTCCATTGCTGGGAGTGGGGTGTTGAAGTCTCCCAACTATTAATATGTGAGGCTCTAATGATGTCAAGTTAGTCTTGGTTTCTGTTGGTAAGATTCTGCCTTTCACCATTTGGTAAACTCTGGTGTTAGATGCTCTTAATGTCTCTAGCTGGAGCTTGTTCCTCTTTTGAGTCTGTAAGCCTGGGAGACTAACTCTCTCCTGGCAAGACCAGTGCCTGTAGAACAGCCCCCACCTTCTGAGTGCAGATGTAGGTCCGTAGGACCCTTCTCAGCTGCTCTGCTGCCTCTGCAGCCTGTGCACTCCTGAGTGGACCCGCCTTAGAGATTCACTGGAGAGAATTTTTTTTTTAGTGAAGGCCCATTTCATGGATAGATTTGAATAAGGAATAATACAAACTGGATTATAATTAAAAGAGTCACCTGAACTATTGTAATGAAACGGGAAATGTCAGGATCTCATTACAGTATTGCAGGAAAGAGATGGCGGTGCTTGCACCAAGATGGTGGTGCTGGTAAAATTCTGAACACATTTTGAAGGTAGATCCACACTTGTTAGTGAATTGAAGTTCATCAGCGTATAGAACATACATAAACAATGAAGCCATGAAGGAAATGAATGTGGACTACAGAATAGAATACCAAAGGGTACTCTGCAGCTTTATCCAGGAGAAAGTAAGAGGAGCCAAGGGACAGGACGACTCTGGGTGTCAACAACAGGGGAATTGGCCGAGTTTCGTGTGTTTGGTGTTAGTAAGAACAGATTTAGCTGTAAAGATCCTTTTAAGAACAGTTTAAGTGGATGGAAGAATAAAAAAATATATTTGGGAAAACAGCAAGCTTTTAATTTTCTAGTTTGACTATGAATAATACATTTAACTCTTGTGATATTGGGAATTGAACCTGAGGCCTCACAAAAACTATGCAGGAAATCTACCATTGAGATACATCTGAGTCCTGTACTTAACTTTAATAAAGAAATAAAAACTAAGTTCTGAAAGAGAGAAAGAAAGCAAGGGAGTATATTGGTATGAATTTCCACTTTTTTGCAAAGGAGAGCAAAGCAGTGGAGCAATAGCTGCAAGGGATATAGTCAACAAAAGTTGATTTTACAGTAAGGAGATGGCATGCATGTATGCTAGTCCGACTCTTTAGCAGGGATTTATATATCCTAGGCCAAATGTCAGAGAAGCCATCAGCATATGGGGCTGAAATTACAGCGATAGGTCCATGAGCATTTGGGAGCAGGTTATAGCACAGAGTGGAGGAGAACATGTTCCTTTGATTCCATTATTTTCTCTCTTCAGTAAACTAGGAAGTGAGGTATTTGAGGAGTGAGAAGAGAACATTTGATGGGGTTTGGGGAGGGACTAGCAGGGAGCAAGTGGACTTGGGGGCGTGGAGAATGACTGACTGGCAGGTGAAAACCCCACTTTGTGAGGTTCGTGCTCATAATTGATGGTGAGATCCATCAGCATGGTTTCATGTTTTTCTTCCACAATGCCCAGCTATAATCTTGTAGCATCAGAGTATGTAGGATTTGAATATAATGAAGATTGTGGTTTAATTGAGCTAGTGTAAGCAGAGAGGGCATTTTTAGTCAGTCTTTTATTATAATGAAACACCTAAGGCAGGCAACTTAAGAAGAAAAGAGGTTTATTTAGCTCATACCTTGAGAGGTTCAAAGTTAAAATCCAGGGCCTATTTAGTGTGGCCTTTGGTGGTTTTACAGACACCATCACAGTGGCCTAAACATTTTCAGGAGCAAAAAGTCAGACCTCAAATCAGGAAGCAGAGGCTCGAAGCTGGCTCCTGTTTTATCAACTCTCTCTAGTATAGAAACTCCTAATGAGTAGAGCTATCTTCTCTTTCAGAGGCAGTGCCTCCCACCCTGCAGAGACCTTGCTCTAGACCCCACCTTTAAAGGATGTACTACCTCCTGCATCGTAACACAAGGGACCAAGCCTCTGACATACAGATCTTTAGGGAGCAGACCTCATCAGACCATAGCAGGGTGGCACAGGAGTTGGCATGTGAGCATGTGTATATGTAAAGACACTTTTGATTGGTAAGGGAAGTGGTGACACTGCAGCATCTGCTGAACTTTACCTGACTCTTCCCACTGCATCCACTCATTGTTGAAGCCACTTACAGAAGTGTCACCTTTCCTGATTTCCTCAGCTTAAAAGGGTCCCCTTCCTACTCAGTGCATAAAGCCTAGTCTCTGCCCTGAGCTGTTCAATACCTCTCCCTTGATGCCTGTTTCTTTGTTCAGTGGAAAAGGGATACAGCTGTCTAGGAAGTAGGAAAAACAAAAAGCTATTCTGATGTACGCCATGAAATTGATATCACTGTAGGGTTTTTGACCCAAGCTGTATAACAACATAGGAAAAAAAGTGAAGCTCATGGAATCAAATTGTAGCCATTAGAGAATTTTTAAGTCAGCATTAGTTATGCATTATGTAGGAATATGTGTTATGAGAAGCAGGAGACATACCCCTCCTACAGTCTGCTTACAACCTGTTAGCACATAAAAGTCCTCAACACAAAAACTATGAAAAATAGTGCCCACAGTAACCTATAGGATTAAGATTCTAGTTCAGTGGTGGAAGGCCCTCTAGCACTGCAAAACATTAAGAAAAGTAAAAAGAATGGCTCAAAGCCAGACATGTTTGTATATGTTTTAACCCCACACCTGAGAGACAGAGGCAGACCTCTCTAAGAGTTAGAGACCAACCCCAGGCCAGCCAGAGCTGCAGGTGAGACTGTTTTTGTTTCTTTGTTTTTGGTTAGTTTTTATTTGGGTTTATTTTTGTTCCTTTTAAAGAATAGTACATATAATGATATCCTCAAAGAAGGAGGGCAACATGTTTTTAAGTTGGCAAGTAAGACCAGTATACCTAGATGTTTCTAACTTCAGCCCTTGGGCAGTTTAATAAATAGAGTGTTACTACTGGGTGGCAATGTTAAACATAAGAGATAAAATCTGATTATTATTTTATGGGGCAGTAATGTCAGAATTAATGCTCAGAAAAAGAAATCTGAATTACCTTGTGCTATCAAAGCTGGGAAGCTTGGGCTCTGATAGGTAAGAGATGTGGGTAGGCTGTATATCCAAGATAGGCCAACAAATTGCTTTGTACCTGTTGTGTAGATACCCCCAAAACCATGAAAATGAGGAAATAGGATAGCTCTTGGATAGTTCAGCTGTGAAATCAATGTGTAGTAGTGTAGCAACGCAGTTTTCTTCAGAATGATTAGGAAGAGACTGTGAGCTAACTTCTAGCCCAAAAGGCAATACTGGAAAAGAGACTCCTGAATGGGAGTCCATTCTGTCCATTTAGAGCAGTACTCTCCAGTAGACATGACCGTGATCCACAACCAGGCATGGTGGCTCTTGCCTGTAATTCCAGCTCTACAGAGGCTGAGGCAGGGGAATAACAAGTTTGAAGTATGCCTGAGCCATACATCAACTCAAGACCACTCTGAACTTCTGAGACCCCATCTCAAACTAAGCCTGTAAACGAGGCTGGGGATACAGTGATACAATATATACCTACCATAAGCAAAGCCCCTAAACACCCCACCCCCAAAGTAGCCCACACATGTAATTAAAAAGTATCTAGTATTTGTACAGGGCTGGAGAGATAGCTCAGTGCTTAAGGCTGCTCTTTTGGGGGCAGGGGAAGCCATATTCTATTGACAGCACTGCCATGGTGGCTCCCAACCATCTATAACTCCAGGTCCAGGGCATCTCATGCCTTCCTCTGGCCTCTGAGGTACACAGAGAGACATGCAGATAGCACATCCATCTGCACAAAATAGCAAAAATTAGAATATCTTATGGTCACATTTAAAAGGAACAAGGTTAATATTGAACCCAGTATATCTAAAAAAAAAAATAAAAATTAAAAACACCTGTCATTCCAATGTATATCATAAAAATTATTGGTTATTTTTATATTAAATGTTTTAAATCTAAGGTGTATTTATAATTACAGCACAACCCCCCCCCCCCCCGAGACAGGGTTTCTCTGTATAGCCCTGGCTGTCCTGGAACTCACTTTATAGACCAGGCTGGCCTCGAACTCAGAAATCCGCCTGCCTCTGCCTCCCAAGTGCTGGGATCAAAGGCGTGCGCCACCACCGCCCAGCTTACAGCACATCTCAAATTAACCACATTTCAAGTGCTCAGTAACAGCATGTGGCCAGTGACCATCATTTTGAACAGTCCAGATCTAGATTTTTGATGAGTATTCCTCATCAGCTTCTGGGTACTGGTGCTGCTCTGTCCATAAGCAACTCACACATCTTATCTTTAGAACTCTGTATGCCTTTGGATGTTTCAGCCTGACATCTCACTGATCAGACACCTTAGATTGGAATTGGTGTCCCTGAGAGGGTAGGGTCTAACCTTCAGAGTCTTGGCTGCTCTGATGAGGGTCTGCTGTGGGCATGCTGTGTACCTGTTTGGTCAACTGGTAGACAACCATGGATTGCTGAGTTTGTTGAGTGAACCACGAGAATCAGCTCCAAGTCAGGGTTAGTAGTGTCAGGCTTTGTTAAGATCCTTTACTCCTGTTCTTATCTGTCTCAAATTTCAGAGCTAGCTAGTGACTCTGGGGAAAGAGCGCATCCCAGGAGTTTTCTAAAGGAATTCTGTCTCTCTGGTTTCTGTTCCAGTGTGGCTTGACAAGGCCATCTAAGAGAGTATTTTGACTTTTGAACAACCATTTGAGAACCCTTTTGGAATCTAGGTGTGGTGTTTACCTGTAATCCAAGGTACATGAGAGATGGAAACAGGAGGATCCAAAATAGTGAATTCAGAACCAGCCTGGGCCTGTATCAAACAATCTTTTAAATAAACTCTTCAGGGGTCAGTATATTATGAAAAACAAAACAGTCTCTAGCTTATATTAGACAAACTTGTATTATCTTAGTTTTAAAACATTTGGACTAAAGAGAAATATATGGGACTTATGTGCCTTCATCAAAGGACACAGAAAGACCTGTTGATTTCAACTTCTTACGAAGCCTACCCTGATCATTGCATCTACACAACTGCCAGACACCAGGCCTTTGTCTCTACCTTCTTAAGGGGAGGGGAGATAAGGCTACCACTTATCATTAACTAAAATTTACATGCCTTTCTAAGCATAAAACACACTCATTAGAGATGGGAACTTCATGCCATTCATTCCTGCATTGTCAGCTCCCAGTGTAATGCCCGCCATTCAGTTCATTGAGTACATGAGCAATTAAGTAAAATAAGTGATGTTATTTCCCATATTTACCAAGTAATTTTAAAATTAAATGCCTGGCAGTATTGTCCGTATTGTTGCTTTAGGCAGTGTGTATGATATGATGAGTTTTCAGACCCAATCTCAGTGGTGGGAATCTTAGTGTTTGCTCTTGACCAGTCATTTAGATAAACTTCTGTTAGAGCATGTGGGATATAAGGACAAGGAAGAGGGTGACTTGGAGTCCAGTTATAAAAGGAAGGGAAGCAGGTCTATACCCAGAGAAGATGTGAAATTACATAAAGAACTACTATGGGAAGGGGAGTTCCTGGGATAGGGGTAGATTACAGTTCAGGTGTTGAGATGTTGTATAAGACACATTTGGGCAGAGCAGTTGGCTTACAAGGTAACAGCAGCTTAGGGAAAGATAAAAGGAACTCAGGACCACAGAGGTTAGGACTGTGGAGAAGAAGTGTGGGTTGTGTTGCCATATGGCTCTTAACTTCTGGTCTTTAACTTCTAGTCACCCTTGTCCACTTCTCAGTCATCTCCAGTTCACCTCTTGTGCCTTTGTGACACTGTGACACCTGTGATGACAAGTTCATCATCGTGTTTGTTAAGAGATTCTATGGTAACTGCTGCTTTGTCCTGGGAGCCACCCTGGTGGTATAAATGGTGGTATAAGCAATCCAACCAGGTTGGAAACTCTGGAGGGTTTTTTTTCCTGGGCTGTAGAGTAACCCCAGGGCCTCACAGTCAATAGACTATCACTGAGGTACATGTCTAGCCCCGTAAGTGTTATTGAGAACGGTGTATATCTCATTCAAATAAACTACTAGCAAAAGAAATAAAAGCAAAATTCACAATTTTTACTTTTCTCTCTCCCACTTTTTAAGTAAGAAAGACCCCTTTCTGTAAGATACACATTTTAAATGAGTAGAATATATTTAGTTTATAATTATATTAATAGAAACAAAAAGTAAAGTGAGATTTTTCTTTTGATATTATGGCAGTGGGCTTTGATTTTGGTGGTGTAATTCTAGAAGTTTGTAATTTTAACCTTTTATCTCTTCCTAGTCTGTAAGACCTGTATTGTCCAGCACTTTGAAGACAGCAATGATTGTCCAAGGTGTGGCAACCAAGTTCATGAAACAAATCCATTAGAAATGTTAAGGTAAAGAAATATATGTTATCTGATTTAAATTAATTATATACATTTAAAATATTTATCATTTATTATGCTATTTCAACATATTTTAGGTCTTAGGCATTTAAAGTCTTTTTAAAGCATTTTATTTCATTTTTAAATCTTTTAATAGAAGTTTTAAATAAGATTACATAATATTTAGGAAATGTATCTGCAATTAGAATGGCAACTTTCTTTTGGGATTCTCAGAGTGACTTCAGTTATTTTCAGAAGGAGGTGAACTATGTTGGATAAAGGTATTATAGTAAAATTATCAGGAAGGTAATAGTAGGAAAAAAAATGTGTGCTGGGTAAAGAGATTGGCAGGTGATGGGACCAAAGAAGGGAGGGATGGTGTGGGGTGATTAAGAAAGGAGCAGTGGAGACAGACCGTGAAGTAGTTCTCGTAGGGCTGATGAAAGGAAGGCAGGTGTCAGTGCTTTCACTTGGAGCCTGTTTGGGAGTATAGTACCATCTAAAACTTGTAGAGAGTGAGGCCGTGAGGGTTGTTCTGTGCAATTCTAGAGGGTTTGGTAAGGCAGTCTTGACATAAATGGGCAAAAGGAGATGGCTGCGTTGTTCAGCATCTCTTGGAAAAATAGGGAACTAGAGCTGAGATGTGAGACAAAGCTGAGTTTCAAGCTACAAAACCAGATGAGAACCCTGGAAATATGGCTCATGGGAAACTGAAGGAAGTGGAGTAAGGAGAGCAGCAGGAAGTACTCAGCCCCCCATCTCTGGGTTCTGCCTCCAGTGGATTTGGCCAACCATCCATCAGATATATGTGCAAGAAAAATTGCTTCTGTACTGAACATTTAATTGCCATTATTCCTCAAACAATAAAATAGATTAACTATTGCACTCACATTGTATTACTCTGTATGCAGACTATACACAGCTGGTCTGAAGCTATGGAAAGACATGTATTAGATATGTAGTCCTACACAGTGAAGTTTCTATGAAGAACTTGACCATCCAGATTTGATAACTGTGAGAAGACCCAGGACCTGCTCCCCAACACTGGGGTCTGAATTTAGTTGGATAAAAAAATATTTAGGCACATAGACAGAGCAAAAAATTAAAATGAGGGAAGGGAATTTCAGGGCATTAGTGTTATGCCATGCTGTCAGATTGCTGCTAAACTATCCTGGTCCTAAGGCCTTATTAATAGGGAGTTTAGGAAGGTAAAAGCAATAACAGTATATAACAAATGTAACAAACAATGCTTTTCAAAAAAATTCAGGTTGAAAGAAGATTAGGAAACAAAGTGTCTCTCTCTATATATACATATATCCATATATGTGTCTACAACAGGTATGTGCAGAATCCAGAAGTACGGCATTAGATCTGGAGCCAAAGTTATAGGCAGTTGTGAGCCATCAACTTGGGTGTTGGGAACTGATCTCCAGTACGCCGCAAGAGCAGCAAGTATTCTTAACTGCTGAGCCGTCTTCCCACCTCCAGAAATAGCTTTACGAGACACTTAAGGAAAAGATTTTGCCCCTTTAGATGTTTGATGTCAGAGAAGAGGAATGCTGTTAGCAGGATGAAGCTGAAGCAAGAGCAGGTGTTGTAGAAAAGCAAAGGAATGGGCTGAGGAAACGAAGCCAGAACAGAATAAGAATGCTGAGACAAGTGCGCTTCTATCTATGGAGCTAGAGTGGTCACACTGACTGAATTCCTCAGAGAAGGAAATGGGGAGCATTTGATTTTAGAAAAAAAGACAAATTGTCGGGATTTGAAGAGTGAGAGTGTTAGCTGTTGCTGCATGACAGAGCACACCTAAATGAATGCTTCCTGGCAGGCAGGCATCCCTTGCTCTTTACCATTGGAGTGGGTTAATGAGCAGCCTGCCCTCAGTTAGCTCTGCTCACTCCTGCAACTTGAGTTGACTACTGTGTCCAGCCATGTGTTGGAATGGACTGGCACTGGAGTGATGTAGGCCCTCCAGCCATGTGTTGGGATGGACTGGCACTGGAGTGTTGTAGGCCCTCCAGCCATGTGTTGGGATGGACTGGTACTGGAGTGATGGAGGTCCTCCAGTCATGTGTTGGGATGGACTGGCACTGGAGTGATGTAGGCCCTTCAGCCGTGTGTTGGGATGGACTGGCACTGGAGTGATGTAGGCCCTCCTCAGCCAGGCAACGGAGCTCTCCTCAGCTGCTCTACATGGAGCACAGAAAGAAGTGCAGTGCCCCCTAAGGCTAGGTCCATGCTCAGTATCACTTGTCCTACACTCTTTTTGGTCTAGGCAGTTTTCCAGGGTAGTCCTTATTCTTGGAATTGGGAGTTCTCCCAGATCTGGGATCCACTTCTAAAACAAGGCAAGGATGGCAAAGTCAGAGTGTGCATCTACAGAAGGCTGGGAACTTTGGGACTATTTTTCCCCATTAGAATACCACCAGAGGCTGGGCCATGGTGGCGCATGCCTTTAATCCCCAACACTTGGGAGGCAGAGGCAGGCGGATTTCTGAGTTCCAGGATAGCCAGGGCTCAGGAAAAAAAAAAAGAATACCACCAGAGGAAGGCTTGTAGAAGTATGTGTGCTCTGTTGGCAGCAACAGTAGTGTAGTGAATACACTCAAATTGTCTGCCTGTGTTTCCTAATATGTGTAAGAAATCACAAACTGTTTGCATATTGGGTTTTGATATCATCATTGTTTATCCCCATTGCCTACCCTGTGCAGGCTGGATAACACGTTGGAGGAAATTATCTTTAAATTAGTGCCTGGACTACGAGAACGTAAGTTCCCTTTGGGTTCTACAGACTTGGGTTTTGTATTTCCATTAAAGAGTTCATGTTCCTATGGTTTTCATTTTTTTTTCCTTCAAATTAGAAGAACTTCAGCGTGAGTTGGAATTTTGGAAGAAAAATAAACCTCAGGAAAATGGGCAAGGTAACTGTGTGTGTCTGACAGCTTCTCTCATTCTGCTTTCTGTTATGTTGGTAGAGTAATGTCTTTCCACACTCAAAGTTTTCCTGCGTAAGACGCATGCAGCCCTGCATGAGAGTTTATCTGAATCTATGCACAACTGCATAGATTTTGAAGGTAATTGGACGTTGGGGAGAAAAGGAAGGAGAAAACTCAATAGATAATACTAGCCATAGTTTCAGGACAGGAAAACATCTGAGGTAAGAAGCAGTCTTAGTGTGCACCTCGATCACGATCATGAGAGCATCTGAGTTTTACCTCACTTATAACGGAGACAAAGGTGGAGTGTGGCTAAGAGCCAGGTCAGGATTTAGTGTGCTCTGATGCTCTGAAGGGAACACAGGTGGGAACAGTGATTCAGGCTTAGGTCTTGGATCTGTCAGCAAGTGTCTCTGTGTACTCATCAAGATGTTCCTGTCACCAGGCCCAGTGTCCAAGTTTCTACTCGGAGACCCAGGTAATAATAATTTCAGCAGGGCTGGGAGGGAGATGGATGGATACAGAGAGGGGAAGGGGGGGAGAGCGAGAGAGAGCTTGAGTGCACATTGGGTGAAATGCATGTCTCAAAAGCACGAGGGCCTGCGTTTAATCCTCAGAAGTCACGTACAAAGAGGCGTGGGCCAGCAAGATGCTCAGTGGGTGCAAGTGTTTGCACAGACTCTTTGGTCCCTCAGTCCCTCAAGATGACAAAAGAAAACTGACTTCAGAGATTTGTCTCTGACATCCACATGTGTACCTGCATACATGGTTTTTATGTAAGCACTGGGAAGGCAGAGAGAGGCCGGTCTCTGAGGCTTGCTGCACAGCCAGCCCAGCCTAATAGTTGAGTTCCAGGCCAGTGAGAAACCCACCTCAAAAATATAGGGTAGATAGCATTGAGGAATAACATCCAAGACTGACTGACTCCTGGCCTCCATGAACATGTGCACATCCATGCACACATTTACACACAGGAACAATTTCAGCAAAGTGGAACATATTACTGGCCAGAGTATGTGTACGCATGTACATACAGAGTGGCTGTTATGTTAGCCACAAAACGGATATCTAACTGTAAAGTAATATCATTCCTCCTGTTTTTACACACAGACTTCATTCAGGATTCTAAAATCAAAGTGGCCTCTGTGCATGTGTGAACTTAGTCTCTCAGTTCACGTAGGAATTTTTATGAGTTATAAAATCAGCGCCGTTTAAGATGGATACAGAATGGCTGCAATAGTTAGACTTGACTTGTAGAGGGGAAGGCTTTTCATTGATCTAGGTGTTTGGTTCATAAAAGACAGTGTCTGTACATGGGCTCTATGTAAATGAGGGTGGGACAAGGAGCCATTTCCCTACTTTTGTTAGGTACAGTGTAAATCTTTTACTATCTAGAACAAGGACTAGCCTCTCATTGGTAGGTAAATGTACTTCTTGGCTAGCTGATTTTTCATATTGACTTAGGCAGATAGATTCCACATTTTCCCCTCATCCTGTACTTGCCCTTTTACCTTTTCCTGGACCCTAGCACCATAATGTTGAGAATGGCAACTCTTTGTATTTGTGACAAGAAGCAACCAGGAGGGGATGGAAAGGGAAGGAGAAAGGAAGTTGATTACTCTGTGGCTGACAGTTCAGGGGTGCTGTCATGACAGGGAAGGCATGGGAGCAAGAGCAGGAGGCTCCTGGTCACATTGAATCCATTGTCACAAAGAAGAGACCAGGAAGTGGAGCTGGGCAGTAAAACCTCAAGACCCACTCCCAGTGACCCACTTCCTCCAGCGAGGCTCCACCTCATAAAGGCTTTGTAACCTCCCAGACAACACCACCATTCAAGCACATGAGCCTATGGCAGGGGTATTTCCTGTTCAGTGCTTATTGTTACCTCAGACTAAGCGCACTTCATGTCTAACGCGTTGTCCAAGGTATTCCATAAATACATCAATCAATAGAGTTGTATTCATGTAACAGTATAAATAAATTTTGATATATGAAATATATTTAAATTTTCTTAATGGAATTTTTAACAGGTTAAGTGGCTACAAAGTGTGTTTTTAAAATTAATTATTTTTCTGTAGTTGGTTTTATAAATTCAAGTTTTGAGAACTTTTAGGATACTAACTTAGTTTTAATTTAAACACATCTTTTATTGAATTAGAAAGAATTTTGTATCCTATTTGCCTTCTAAAGTGTCCTAACCACTAATTGCACTTTTTTGTGTCCAAATATAGTTAATCCAGAATATTTCTTAATCCAGAATCTTACACTGTATGTTACAAAGGTGAGAAAACAGCTCTTTCTTTTCCCACATTTACACTAAACCCATGTACAGACACTGTCTTTTTTTGTTGTTGTTTTGTTTTGTTTTGGTTTTTTCGAGACAGGGTTTCTCTGTATAGCCGTGGCTGTCCTGGAACTCACTCTGTAGACCAGGCTGGCCTCAAACTCAGAAATCCACCTGCCTCTGCCTCCCTCAAGTGCTAGGATTAAAGGCGTGCGTCACCATGCCCGGCTTCAGACACTGTCTTTCATAAACCAAACACGTAGCTCAGTGAAACTCACCCCAAATTAAGGACCAAATCCAATAATATTTTGAAAGGATAAAATAGGAAAAGGAAGATAAAATTCATAAACCAGTATATACAAAAAGTCTAGAGATCTTCCGCTGCTTTACGTTTCTGATGGCCTCTGATGGCTATTCATTCCTGTGTTGACTTTGTTGGAGGGCTTCAGTTAGTCTTGAGGAGGCTGTGAGATGCTTCAGGTTGCTTATTGCTTTGGTGAGTGTCATATTACTGCTTGACTTTAAACTTTGAGTTACACGAGTCTTATTTCAATTATACAGATGATATTTCAAAGGTTGACAAATCTAGAGCAGATGAAGAAGGTGATGAAAACCAAGATGATAAGGACTATCATAGAAGTGACCCGCAAATTGCTATCTGTCTGGACTGTTTACGAAATAATGGACAGTCAGGGGACAACGTAGTGAAGGTGAGTGGACAGAAGTCATTTCTTTCACCGTTTTTGTTGTTGTTGTTGTTGTTGTTGTTAATGTAATGCAGTCGAATACCATTCTCTGAAATTCCAAATCTGGGAATAGCCAGTGTTGCTCTCCTGGTACTTTGTCCTTCCAGCCCAGCTATCCCAAGCCAGTGCCACCATCTAGTGGCTAATTTTTATAGTGCAGCAGCCAAAACTCAGAACAATTATTTAAGCTGTGTCTCTAACCATTTTATTAATCATCTTTAAATTTGTGATTTTTAAAGGTTAGTTTTATTTTATATGTGTAGGCTGTTTACCTGCATGTATGCCTGTGTGTCATATGTATGCCTGATGCTGACAGTGGAAGCCAGCAGAGGGTCTGAACCCTTGGAAAGAAGCACAGGTGGCTGTGAGCTGCCCTGTGGGTGCCTGCTGGGAATTGAACCTGAGTCTCTCTGGAAGAGGGCTGGTGCTTTTACTGCTGAGGCGTCTCTCCAGTCCTAGCCTAAATCATATTGTGCAGTCTTCTACTTTTATTTAAAACTCTATAAGCCTCATGCCATGGCTAATATATTTTATTAATAGAACAGTAGGTTTTGATGTAAAGCTGTGTTATCAAGTGCCTCTGAGTGGATAAAATCCTTAAGGACTTCCATTATTTTCTACATAATCCTTGTTCTTTATCCTGTCTCATAAACATTGCTCTGACTCTTAGAGGATCTAAAAGCTCACTGCTGTCTCAATGGTTTATTTTCCTTGGTATTTGAATATTATCTAGTGTGTCCTGGTTTTTTGGTTGGCAGCAGCTTTCATATAAATCTTTACTACTTTAGGTCTTAAGTAGTCTTTTGTCACTTTGTCCAAGCACTTATAGTCACTGAGGGTGTTGGTTTTCTCTGCACTTTGTTTTATGCACAAGTTCATATTTATTTTTTATTTCTAATTTTCTTCATCTATGCTAATCTATAGCTCTTTTGGGTTGAATTTCTTTGGTATTATATTACCAAAAGTACTGATTCACTGCATTAGTGCGAAGGCTACATCATGTGGTACTTTATATTGGGAAATTAAAAGCAAATAATTTTAACTTAGATTTTCATTTAATCAGCATCTTGCAGTGAATATATTTGACTATAGTAAGCAAATGAATTCATTATGTGGTAATAATATAATTAGTAAGAAAAAGATCTGTCACTTGCGACACATGAGGAGTTGCTAGGTGGGTTGTAGGAATGGGAATATGAAGTAACTGCTAACTGTTCGTGTGTAAAGGATTTCTTTGGAGGAAAAGAAAATTTTGGAATTGGATATTGTAATTGTTGAACAACTTTATAAAAACTACTAAATTGTTCATTTTAGACAGTGACTTTATGGTGTTATATATCAATTTAAGAAGTTCTAAATCATGCTTGTAATTGCTCTGATTGGTAGAGATTAAATCATAATACTAAACACAAAATTGAAGAATCATTGAGTCATATCTTAGAACTGCAGGTCCCTCTGAGCTTACAGGAGAGACTACTGCTGATTTTGTATTTGGTCTTGTAACTCTTCAGAACCAGAGGAAAACAGGATCCGGGCCTTTGTTTTATTGGTCTCTGACAGCTGGTGATCCACCTCTGCCTCTGAAGTTGCTGAGTTTGGGCGCCTCAGACTTCTGTGCACTCTCACACTGTGTTCTTAGGCAAGCAGCTTAAAGGAGACATTTCTGAACTCTGCACTCTCTGAACTGGACAACAGGACACAGAGGCGGGGCCTTGTGCCATGGGAATGGAAGGCAGTGTTCTTAAAATGAAACGGTCTTCTATGCAGTGTATCTTCTGATATGCAGATATACCAGAAATACTGACCCTTTCCAGACAGCCTAGCAAGGAGGGTTAGACACAGATTCTCCTAGCAGTCTCTTGAAAGTTCCTGGTGTGTACCACAATGCTTCCATTTTCCATATGTCAGGAAAGGAATAATGAGAAGAAGCTCTGCCCCTACTTCCTCTCCACCATCCTGTCTTCTGCCCGGCCCCCGACTGTCATTGCCCTCTTTCTATCCAGCTCTACAATAGTTCTCAGGTGCACACAACCAGGAAGCAGTGCAAGTTTCATTTGGTTCCATTATAAAATATTCCTGGAAAAAGTGCTCATTGTTTCTATTTTCTAAGTATTTACAAATCAGCTTTTACATAATACAGATTGGAATTTTGTTAGATTTGTGTCAGTCTATTGAATTATGAATTCTAGAAACACTCTTTTGTCATGTCCTAAAAATGTTCCCTTAACTATTTTGACAACTCTGAATTATTAATGACTTGTGGGAGGCGGTGCAGGTCACCTGGGGTGGGGGTGGGGCTTTGTTCAAGCTTAAAGAGTGAATCAGAAGCATTCTCTTCATGTAAAACAAGAGACAGATCAAGGCATACAGAACTTAGTGATGTACAGTAACGTTCGGTAACCTGTCCCTGGGGAGTGTTTTTCCTCAACCCAGAGCCCACACTGTATGTATAGCTTGCAGGTACTAAGGCAGGCTGTGGATGAAGCAGATGCAGTATCCAGAACTCTCCCAGGTCTAATGTCAAACTACGTCTGTCTCTGAAGTTATTTACAGGTTCTCCATTATACTTAACAAGTTCCTCCTGCTTTCAGAAGTAACAGCATTTAACAAAATATTTTGTGTCCTTTTACTTAAACTCTGCTTTCTGTATAGAAAAAAAATAAACATGTTAGAGAAAGACAGATTGCCTACTTGACAGGGTTTTGCTAATTCACACACTAGAATGATATTCTTGAAGAATGTCGTAAATAATAGGCTATAATTAGGAACATTTTGCTTATGAGAATTGAACATTTTTGTTTTACATTTAGAAAATACTCAAATATATAGTGAAACTCATGCCTTTGGCTTTGGTTTGGTTTCGTGGGTTGGGTTGTGTTTGGCTTAGTTGGTTTGGGGTGGTCTAATGAGACTGTCACACTTTGCAAGCCAGGCAGAAGCAAACTCAGGTCCTGTCTCCTCCTTCTGAATGCGGGGATTACAAGTATATGCCTCCGTGCCTGAAGGGTTGAAGGTTTTAGTAAAAACAAATGAGAGGCTTCAATTTGTCATTTGTTTCCTTTAGGGTCTCATGAAGAAATTTATTCGCTGTTCTACACGAGTTACTGTAGGAACTATTAAAAAGTTTCTAAGTTTAAAACTAAAACTTCCAAGTTCTTATGAGGTAAGTAAAATCATATCTAATTGTGAGTTTAATGATTCTGATCTGTAGCAAAATTCTAGCAAAAGAAGTAAAATAAGAATATTCAAACTAATTTTTATAGAAAATGTTTATTTTCATGTTTAAAAATTAATTTTTAGAATGTAAAATTTATGTAACATTTTGTAACAAAGTATCCCAAGTAAATCACATTGATGCCTTTGGAGATATTTTTAAAACTTTTTAATACTCAGAAAGCATATCTAGCTAAGTGAGTTCTTTCTTTTTTACAATGTCAACATGCTTTAAGATATGTCACTTCTTAAATGTTTAGTTTTACTGTTTAACAGCTTTATACATTTATATAGTGAATGAGTTGCTTCTCCCAAACACTCCCTCTCGTCACCCCTTTCTCAGCTTGGAACCTTTCTCAGTGCTCCTACCTCTGAACCTTTGTTTGTCATTCACTGAGCTTTAGTAAGGGTTTCTTACCTGAGCCTGAATAAGGGGTTATTACTGGATCAAAGACAGCTTACATTGGCTACAGCACTTCTTCCCCAAGCAACCATTAATTGTCAGTAGTCAGGCCTCATGGACTCCTCTCCCACCTATAATGAAATGTTGCTCTGCCCAGCCTTGTGCAAGTCTTGTGTGGATATTGCAGCTACAGGGAGTGCATTAGTGTGGAGGCTGTGTCACGTCCAGGCAACTTCTTTTTGCTTCCCACCTTCCTGTCCTCTGGTTCTTAAAGTCTTTCTGTCTGCTTTCCTGTGATTTCCCCTTGGAGGGCCTAGCACAAATCTCAAGGATCAAAAGTATGGGCAGACTGCCAGTTGCCCAGTGGTGAGCTGCAGCAAAGTCTGAAGTACAGGCACGCTCTGGAGATGGGTGGCTTCTCAGGAGACTCAGTCCCTTACTAAAAGAGAAGGGAAGTTGAGGGGAATTAAGCCCAGACCCTGGTAGACAGGTGTCTGTATCAGAGGAAGCATCTAATCTTGAACCTAATGGGAATGTCTCATGTGACTGATGACTAGTTGGGTTAAATTTTTTTGTTAGTTTGGATCTACAGTTTTTAAAAAATTTTAGTTACAGGTCTGGAGAGATGGCTCAGTGGTTAACAGCATGTCTGCTCTTCCAGGTGACTGGGGTTCAATTCCCAACACCCACATGGTAGCTCACAACTGACTGTAATTCAGCTCCAAGCTATTTGACACCTTCACACAGGCAAAACACCAGTGCTCAAAAATAAAAATCAATAAATCATTTAAAAAATTCCAGATATACTTTTGTATTAGGAAAAAAAATGAAAGTGTTAGAGCCCACTGTATTTGGCAAACATAAAAGATAATTTCTAGATAGCATCTGTAGTGAAAAATAGACAACGACTTTTTGTACTGGTTTCTTTACTTTGTTTTTTTCATGCAAAAATACCATGCATAATTTTACTTTAAAATCTGGCTTGCTAAGTTAATTTTCTTGTCGTCAGAAAGTTACCAGAGCTAAGAAAGCAGCTCTCTGTCTTCTGCCATTAACTATGTACTTTCAAACAATTCCTGTCTATCCCAAAGAACTTGTCCTTTGCTTTACTTCATGAAATATGGATTGGTCTCCCATTCTTCTGCTGCCTGCCCAGCGCATAGGAGTGTGATTTAGTGAAATGTCCGAAGTGTCCTTACCAGCATTGCTCACTGGGACTGGGTGCTTACAGCAGCCTGATTAATGACTGCACCTTAACAGCTCTGCTCATGGACTTGTTTTACAGACAAGAGGAAAAAGGAGTTGTCTGCTTTTAATAGTTAATAAAATAACTGAAAAATTTAAAGTTTATATGTCACCATAAATTATTAAAATATCAACAGTTAATATGTCTGATATAATTGGCACTATATTTTGTGTTAGACTTCAAGTTCAAAATTATAATCTATGTCTAGGTATCTACAGATGTATTTAAAACTCATTTTCCCCTCCACCCTTGAAATAAAATCTGAACCAATTTTATTTTACTAGAAACTAGAGGACTGATTTATCAGGATCTTTGATACAGCATCCTTTATGTTTGCTTTGTTGTATTAGTGAACCATAGACAAAGTTTTTGTGGCCTTTTGAAGCTTTAGGGTTGGTTTCCTAAAGCCTAGAACAAAAGGGAGACTTTGCAGTACAGTTTGTTTTAACATTTCATACAAGTGTCCACAAGCACATCAGAGAAGCCAGATAGCCCTGAACACATAGATCTGTGCCATAGTTATAATGCCCTATTTCTTTGATCCCAAACTAAGGAGAAGGTAAAACTCCCAAGGTTCATCTTGGGAACGTCAGAGGATTCTGAGATGTGGGTTTGGAATGAGCTGACTATATACTTCCTTCTCATTCATTCAGTAAGAGTGGTCCCTACATATGTCTAAAACCTGTAGAGTTGTAGAAGAAACAGGAATCAAAACAGCATTGCATTTATAAATTGTGTATCAACTTGAGATACAGATGTGTGGTACAGGATAAATGCTGTTTCATGTTGCATCTGAACTTATGACAGTCTGTGGCAAAGTGGGTTTAGTAAAAATATTCAGTGTTCTTATAAAATTAGTACTTTTATGTTGGATCTTTTAAAATTTGAAAATGTATAAAAATGTCTAAATTCAAATTTTCTCTGCATTAATATTTTTTAATTATTTTTTTAAAGTTGGATGTGCTGTGCAATGGTGAAATTATGGGAAAGGATCATACTATGGAATTCATCTATATGACAAGATGGCGACTAAGAGGAGAAAATGTAAATCACTTTTATATTTACTTATGTGTATATATGGTTATAGTTTATTATATAATTCAGATTGAACAATATTATTAAGGAGCATAAGAAATTAGAAGGGCTGGTGAGATGGCTCAGTAGGTAAGAGCACCCGACTGCTCTTCCGAAGGTTCGGAGTTCAAGTCCCAGCAACCACATGGTGGCTCATAACCATCCGTAACAAGATCTGACGCCCTCTTCTGGAGTGTCTGAAGACAGCTACAGTGTACTTAAATATAATAAATAAATAAACCTTTTAAAAAAAAAGAAAGAAAGAAAGAAATTAGAAGCATTAGTTTGGGAAAGAGAAGAAATGAGTTTCTCTTTATTCTCCAGCACTTAACAATCCACCCAAGTACGAGACCAATGTCTGTGTTTTATATTTTGAAGGTGAGTTTTTAAGCCCAGCTATAAGTATGTCCAGGACTCTGCCAGCCTAGAGCAGAGGAGGCATGTACTGCAAGCCCGTGTAAGCTACAGTGTGAAAGTGGGAAGTGGGGCCACATAGACCATGCTGTCTAGAGAGTGAACAGATCCAGGAGTCGGAGAGGGATGGCATGATCCATCACTAAAAGAGTAATGTCAGGCTTGAGGAAACGAGATTTAGTAGGGGTCTCTGCTGCCAGAGGAAGATTACTCTGCCTTAGGCTTTAGTGATGAGGGAGAAAATGTTCAAAAGAGAACCTAAGATCAACTCCCGCACCCCCGCAAATGGAGTTTTAAATGTCTTTGCTTGGGTTAACTCTTAAGCTTGAGTCCACCTGAGGCAGGAGTGTTAGGAAATGTGGGGCACCCTGCATACTGTGGAACAAGCCTGTCTGGGAATCAGAGCATTGTGGTAATGCTGCCAGAGTCCCCTGGTGAGATGAATGAGAAATGCACGGAAGGCTGATGACAGAGCTGTGTGGTGAGCACTCATGCTCACCCACAAGTTTAATGCTTGTAGTCAATATGTCCTGTGTTAAACACTGATATTTCTACCAGGTTTATTATATTTTCTTATGAAAATGTTAATTATGAAATGCAGCATAACATTGAGTTGTTACCTCATACAATATAAATAATGTAGAATTTACAAATAATGAGGATTGTCATGCTTCAGTAGTTCAGAGTATATTAATGTCACATATATTAACATCCAGTGAACTGTTGGAAAACCTCCCAAAATCCTTGTGCTATATGGCTAAGATATTTGTCTAGTTTTTCAGAAGAAAACGTGATGATATAGTAATACTAAAACACCTGAGTTCTTAATTCAGAGAGGGTTTTTGTTGTTTTCCGATCTGGGTTTTTACATGGATAAAAATCTTCTCTTTGAGACACAGTACTCTAGCCACAAGCAGAAAAATCTCAAGACCCAGAAGGGAAAATAACATTCTAGTGTCAGTCAGTCACTTGCTACTTGTGTGTCCTTGAAAAAAAAAAAGCCTATCAGACTACGTTTGGGTTCATCTTTTTTTTTTACATGATTGTATTGCATAATAATGTGCCTTGTTTATAGGCTTTAAGGGCTATGCATATATTCATTTAACTCTTAAACCTGAAATGTTTCATATGCCAGGTGCACACCGCAAAGGTAAGTCTGCACAGTTAGAAAGCAGATACTCGAATTCTACAGTAATATTTCTGCAGTAAATGGAATTTTGGCTTTCTTTGCTAGTTCAGTGGACATTTCAGCATGGGAGTGCTAGACACCATCATTTGTGGATAGACCAGCCTAAAGGTTTAAGGTCGTCATTCACTGTAAGCCTTCCCCAGGGCTTCTGTCATAAGTGCTGTACATTCATTGTTAGTTACATCATTGTAAGCCTTCCCAAGGGCTCCTGTCACAAGTGCTCCCCTGAACACTGCCCATGGTGTTCATTTGCATGTGTTTGGATGGGGGAGTGTTTTTTTGAAGGAAGATTTTACTATTTAGCCCAAGCTGGCCTAGAGTTCACTGTAGCACAGGCTAGCTACAGTAATAATATTGCCTGAGACTAATATTCTCCTGCCTCAGCCTCATTAGAAGTGTGGCCAAGAAGCTCAATATTGCAATTATTTTAATGTCAAAGCATGAAAGAGTTGATTTGTATAAGCTTTCTACTAACATTGCCAATTAAATCAGTCTATATGCAGTTAAATTTCTGAGCACACATTTCTGAAGAAGTTTCAGGTTTTTGGTTGAGATATACTTTTATTAAAATGTTTAAGATGGGGCCTGAAGAGAGATGGCTTGTTCTTCTCTAATCCTGTTTTTTGGTAGTGTTCCCTTTCTGTAGTGCTGGATGTCTACAAATTCAGTACTCTACCGCTGGTGTTGCTAACTCGCTTAGAGCTCAGTTTGCTCCCGCACTGATAGCTACTGTGTGTTTTCTTACTTGATTCTAGTCCTGTTATAGTAAACATTCTAGTCTACTTGGAATTGATTCATTCACACATAACAAGATTAAGAATCTAGTTTATTCTGAAGACTTTTTTTTAACCAGAAATACAGTTAATTGAACAATCTAAACTGGTCTTCTTTGTTTGAAGATGCAGCCATTATCTGCACATGCATGTGTATATACATACATCTATGGATTTTTCTGGATACTTTAACAGGTATTATTCTGAACTGTACATAATGCAACTTATAAAAATCCCGTCTAAAACTTTTTAATTGTTCATTTTCTTCAACGTCCTAATATGTCTTATATAAGGCCAATACCTAGGCCTTCTAAATTACTTTATGATGTATATTTGTGCCAATGAGACAAAAAGTAGATTTTTAAAATTACATTGCATTGCTTTACCTATTCCCTCAGATGGACTTTTGAGTGTCTGTGACTGGCACTGGAGTGTATTTCTGGATTGCTTTGGCAACTTTGCAGTTTTTCATTCTCATCAATGTTGTGGTTGTGAATTCTGCACTCATTCAAGTCTATGACTCAGGATAGCTTCCATTCCTTTCACCCTGGAGGAATGGTAGTCCTGACTCTCCATCTGGTCCGTGGCCTCAGGCAAGGGCACTCCATATCCATGTCCCTCCCTCATGCTGTTTGCTGCCTCTCAGGGCAGTGTCAGGGAAGAGAGTTTCCTTCCAGTTCTGTAGTACCGGAGCATCCCTCTGCGCCATCCAGCTTCTGTGGTCATGCTGCCCTTTCCCCAGGTCACCTCCCCCTGTATCTTAGTCTCTTTTAGAAAAGATGAACATAGGTGGCTTCTGCCTTTTCTAGACCTTGTCTTCATCATGATAAATTAATTTTAAATCTTATCATAATGAATTAAACACCTGGGCAAACAGCTGCTATATATTTTTATAGTTTATAGCAGTTTTTTTGCTTGAAGATGGCTATGCTGAATGTTGGAGTGGATCTATTGTTCACTAGTAGGGTAAATATTTAGCAGTAGTACTTCTTAAGTCTTAGTGCAAATACAAGTGATCTAGGTATGGTGACAGTACAGTGCTACTCAGTTGGCTTGGGATAGGCCTCAGACACGTTTCTAAAATGCTTCACACCTGTGTGAACACCTCTGATGTTTAAGATTTGGAAGATGTGATCTGTGACCAGGTTTCTTCTGTGACTTCCACAAGTTGAGAGTGTGGAACTGATTCACATTTCAGTCAGGAGGTAACTCAGTCATCTGATGTTACTGTCAGTCTAGTATCTCTTCATAACTCCATGCCAGTGGGCATAGACATTTCTCTGAGATCCAAATGCTAGCTGAGATACATACTGCTAGCGACTCTGTTCTCATCTGATAATATAAAACAATTACACTTGAAAGTTACTCTTTTTAATAGATTGGTACAGTTCAGTTTGTGTGACTAGCATGATCTAATTGGCTATTTTGGTGGGCATTAAGGTTTTGTTTAATCTTCAACATTCCAAGTAGTGCTGTATCTATTATTCCAAGACATGTACTTTGCAAATGTGGCATTTCTATTGTCTAGATTGTTGGCTTTACAGTGGACTAAGTTTTACATTGTAAGAAGTTGTCAGTTGACCTCAAAAGAGGTTTCATAAGTTATAGTCATACCACAGAAGAGGGCCAATTTTCTGACTTCTCAACACTTATATTAGCAATATAACATCTTTGTGAGTGTTCATATTGATTATACTATTAATGAGTTTGTCTTTTCTTGTCGGCTTCTAGAAAGTGCTTGTGTGTTCTGAACACTAACATCTTCCTTTATACACTGTAGCTTTTTTTTCTTCCAACTGTGTTCTGCCTCCCTCTTTTTTCTGTTTTGGGGAATCCTTAAAATTGTGATAGTACTGTGTAGGAAAATTTAGCAAGAATTAATATTACAGCTTAAGTACTTAGCAGAATGTCTAATCTAATAAATGTAGGAAAAGAAGGAAACAGTGTCTGTTAAACTGCATTGGGAGCACAGTCCACTCGCTTGCACTTAGCAAAAGCTATTGTCAGCAGCTTTCTGCTCAGCCTCAGCCTTTACGGTGGGCCATGTTCTACCTGCCCACCTTCTTGTGGGTAGGTTGAATACCCTCAGTCTAGCTGGCTGCCTTTTCCCGATGCTTCTTGCTGCTTCCATCTCTTCTTGCAGCCTCAGCCACACTTCAGCACCATTCCTGCCTCTCATTGCTTGCTTTACAATCTCTGGCAGTCTTAAGAAAGCAAACAAACACATCTGTTTTGACTGGTACCAAAGAAATTAATAGAAATAAAATTAATGAAATCACTTCTTTCCATCTCAAATCTGTAATTTTATTAAATAATTTTTCTCAAATTACATAGTTGGACAAGATTTGGTAGGTTAGAGAAAACTTGTGAAAAATCTATAACCTTCTAAAGTATATCCTTAAAATGTCTCCTTTGGGAAATTAAAATTTTCCTTATTATTTAAATTTATTTTGTTTTTGAGATTTTTATTTACTTATTTTACACATGAGTGCTCTATCTGCATGTACACTTGCATGCCAGAAGAGGGCATCAGATCCTAGTATAGATGGTTGTGAGTCACCATGTGGTTGCTGGGAATTGAATGCTAGACCTTCGGAAGAGCAGCCAGTGCTCTTAGCCATCTCTCCAGCCCTTAAACTTATATTTTTATATGTTTAATTCCTATTTATACATTCAGTTTTTTCCATTTGGAAGAGTATGCAGTGTTAAATACGTGAATAACTTAAAGTGTAAGTTGTATAGCTATTAAGACTGCAAACACGAGCATCAGACAGACTCAAGAAGCTCATCAGCAATGCTCTAACAGGCGTGGACGAGTGCAAACAATCTGACCTAACCAATGTGGAGGCAAAGAGCAATGGAGCAGCCCCTCAGTTGGAATGAAATTCCGTGTCACTCGGAGCTATACTCTTAAATACCGCTGCTCTCCAAGTAGATGAGTGGGAGAAACTGCTCTGAGGAACAAGTAGGAGAAGGATGGCACCTTCTCTGTACTAAGGGAAAAGATGATGGTCCCTCTATACTAAAAGATGAGGAGTCCTCAGAAATCAGCATTCAGAAATGAAATGAAAAAGATAGAATACCATCTTCGTAGTTTTACAATATTAAAGACAGACAAAAAAAACCTTCATAGATAAATGCTAAAGTTACTTAACACTAAAATTTACCGGTCACCGAGTTATTAAATATTTCCCCTCAAAAAAAAGAAAAAAGCCCCTAGCATTCTCAATGTTTATTTAAATGACTCGTGTTGGCACTTACGCTTGAGTGAATGTGTCCCGCTGTGGATGCCTCTTATCTGATGGGTTCATCTCCTCCGCAGCTTTGCTGTCTGAACTGTTCAGCCTCGCAAGTCTGCTCTCAGGATGGCACTTTGTACCAGGTAAGAGGCACTCATGACGGGACATATGGCCATCACAGTGCCCTGCGCTGACCACTCCCATCCCAAACTCAAGTTCTGACCTGTCACTTTGTAAAAACAATTTTTAAAGTCTTTTCAAACTTAAAAAGCAAAAGTTTCCCACTATTTTAGTTCTCCTGAGTTAACCATTTTACTGAACTAAGAATAAAATTATGTCCTAAAACTATTATTTTTATGAATCCCGAATTTTTCATACTTACTCATCTTAGCCCTCGAGTCATTGCTAATCTTTAGCCCTTGAGATGAAATGTCAAAATGATTGACTCTAAATAGGAGATATGGCTAACTCTGATTGTGAGCTGTCAGCCGTACCCAGCCAGCCTCAACTGCTGCTCCGGGACACAGGAGTGACTGATCACTTAGTAACACAGGGAGCTTCGACTTGTGTCTAAGGAAAGCTTATCTAATAAAAACACATCTTAGAAATTTGGAAAATAGACTGGAGAGATGGCTCAGCATAAAAACTACCCTTCCTCTTGGAGAGGACCCGATTTTGATGACCAGGTGGCTCCTGACTGCCTGTAACTCCAGTTCCTCTGGGCTCCACAGACACCCCCACTAATGTGGGCATGCCCACACATGTTTAAAAATAAATATTTTTTTTAAAAAAAATAGAGTGATACAGTATAGTAAAGCATTACTGTGTTACTACACGCAGACATAATGTGCCCAGTCTTAACCTCATAGATGTCACAGGATTTTTAAGAAAGTAACCTTTTCCTCAATAATTAAAATTATCCATCTA
This sequence comes from Mus pahari, assembly GCF_900095145.1. Classification (NCBI taxonomy): domain Eukaryota; kingdom Metazoa; phylum Chordata; class Mammalia; order Rodentia; family Muridae; genus Mus; species Mus pahari. Next base: position 147,821,436 of record NC_034590.1, read on the forward strand.
GTTTCTAGTAGTTAGTAACTAATAAACTTAAGTATTCCATTTTCCAGGTTGAAACAAATTAGTTTACATCATGTCTTAAAAGAATACTATAAAATCACTAAGCAAATATTCTGAGGAGCAGTGTTTCTGGAATTTTGCTTAGTCTTTTGATTACTGCTGTGGTCTGGGAATCTCAGTTAATCACTAAGATGTGAGCTTTGTGATACTGTTTAAGTGCTGCCTCTTTGGAAATGGAGTAACCTAGCGGACATCTAGACGGGCAATGGAAAGCCGCTCAGGAAGGAAAGTGTTTTCCTTTCAGTGTGCAGAGGACGGGGAGGGCTGAGCACACGGTTCTGTTGACTGAGTGATAAATTACAGTAGTAACCTAGTGCATAGCTGTTACACAGGATACGTGAGCTTGCACTTTTTTTGTCTTCGTGTTGATGTGTGTTTCCTGAGAGGTGAAGCTGCTTCTTAGCTCTGACCCTGAGTGCTGAAGGACATGGGACTAAGACCAGTCTGCAACTGTACCCACACTCACCTTTCTTTCTACCACCCTTCATTGTGGATAACAATATTGTAAGAAAGTTAAAAGTTAAGTCCTCCCAAAGGGAGCATTACTATGTCAGTAAAACCTAGACAACTGGTACTGCGCACGGGACTGCAGAGGTGGTGCAGGCAGTAAGAGTGCATGTTCTTTTTGCAGAGGACCAGAGTTCAGCCCTAGCATCCACATCAGGTGAGCATGGCATGGACACCCTCTTCAGGACAATGTGGGTGCCTGTACTCACATACCCACAGACCCACACACATACACATTTAAAATAAAAATGAAATCTCTTTTTTAAAAGCTAGAACCAAATTTCGCTTTGACTATTAATACAAAAATATTAAATAACATACTAAATAATGAACTAAAAGATCATACTAAAAGGATAATGTCAAGACCTAGTAGAATTTATCAGAAATGTAAGAATGATGCAATATTGTAGGAGAAATAGGCAGATAACAAACTAGTATTTTGTATGGAATCCTCTAAAATAGAATCACTATATGCTGAAACGGCATTTGATAAAACCCAGTATTGGTACTCATTTTCCTACTGGCTTCTTTTCTTAACTTTTTAAAAATTGGATATTTTATTTANTTACATTTCAAATGTTATCCCCTTTCCCAGTTTCCCCTCCGGAAACCCCCATCCCATCCTCCCTTCCCCTATCCCACCCACCCACCCACTCCTGCCTCCCTGCCCAGGCATTCCCCTACCCAGGGCACCAAGCCTTCATAGGACCAAGGGCCTCTCCTCCCATTGATGGCGGGCAAGGCCATGCTCTGCTACATATGTGGCTGGAGCAATGGGTTCCTCCATGATGTGTACTCTTTGCTTGGTGATTTAGTCTCTGAGAGCTCTGGGGGGAGGAAAAGGGGGCATATACAACTATGGCCCCAAAATCCAGGCTTCAGAAATAGAGAATTTTGTGCCCAACTAACCAAGTTCCAAGCTGGTTCCTTAAGACCAGAGTAGAATACTAGGTGAAGAATAAAAGTAAAAAAATTAAAAATCAGAATAAGGGTAAGACCATTGGAACCTTGCAAGTCTGAGACCTTCTGTGCTTGCCCATTAGATCCTAAATGGCATCTTCTTTATTGTTCCGCTGAGAACAAAGCCTAGGGTATCTTTCCCCACTCTCCTGTCCTGTGCTAGCTGGGATTTAGTACATAGTAGCATCAAGTCTTCTCAGTGTATGACATGCATGTGAGTGCCTAGAGGGTGTCCAGTCTGACTGCCTTTGTAATCACAGACTATGCTGTTGTCTGTAGTGAAGGTTTCAGACCATCTACCCAGAGATAGTGGACCATGGTCAGTGGCTATCACAGCATTTTCTTGATTGACTCTTGATAGTTTAATCATTGGATTTCACTTAAAAAGTAGGAATCTGCGGATTTTAGAACAGTCCTCCAGACTGCTCTCTGACTATTTGGTTCTCAGGTAGGTGACGTTAAAGCAGAGTAGGAGCGTGATGCCTGCCTCCATCTGCGAGAGGCTCTTTCCTCTCTAGAACTGGGTGCTGTCGTATTGAAAGGAGGTAGTCATCGTTTCATGTACCTACCAATCAGGTACATGTTTTCAGTACTTAAAGACCATTTTTAAAATAAACCTTAAATAATAAAGGAAAGAGTATCAAATGTATGAACAGTATTGTGGAAACTCCAGTTTCACTGATTTGCAGAATAGGGTCTCTTACTCTTGTATGGTTCAGGAGAATCTGCAGCTCAAATACTCAGCCCCACAAGGTTGCTGGGGGCATGGAGTTTGTAGTCCTCCTTAGGCCCTCTCCAGGAAGGGAAGGGGAGGGGGAGGAGAGGAAGGGAGGGAGAGATGTATTGATATTAATTTAAATCTGGAATGGCAACTTTTGTAATCATGATTATCAGAAAATATTATAAATCCCCAATTCTTCACGGTTTTCTGTAGAAATGGTTGTTTTCACAGCTTTACGCATACCTTTTTTTTTTTCTTTTATAGTCGTACCCGATGGTATTGCAGTATCGACCAAGAATTGATTTTGGGTAGGCCCAGCCCAGGCTGCACTGAATGAATCCTGCACTATTTGTTTACTCGTCAACAGATTGCACAGTGAATGCTGTGTGGACTTGAGAGACACAATCTGATTTCAGCATGCACATAAGGCCGTTGTCTGTCTCTAAGTTGTCAGTGTCCTTCATGTTCTGTCTATTAGGAGCGATCCAAGTGCCCTTCTGCTACTGACCATCTGCATAAGATACTCGTGCCGTCTCCTCCTCGGTGTGCAAGGTGCGGCTGAAGTGAGTTAGGTATCCAGCCGTGTCTCTGCTCTCTCAGTGTTCCGCTTGCCTGTTGCAAGATTGTTCTAATGTTAATTACACTAGTAAAATGGCTCAGTCCTTGTGGTGTTGCAGTTTTCACATACTTAATACTTTTATTCTTATTAAAATAGAGTACTGTACAAGAACCTAGTATAATTATATCTTGAAATTATTTTGTATAAGAATATATTTAGAAAAGTGGTTTCTGAGCCACTGTCCTATTCTTGGTAAACTTTTATGTAAAAAAGAATAAACAACCAAAAAAAAAAAACCAAAATGCCAGCTTTTTCTTGAGTGTGCAAATCTTTTGTGAAGAATTCCAGTTATTTTTTGACCAGAGCACATTGCAGTTGGAGATGTCCTAAACGTCTGGGTAGTCTACCATTGCACAGGAAATTGCTTTAGGCCTTCATGTTGAAACATATGTCACTTGGACAACTGAAGTTCAAAATGTTGGCAGCTGATCATATTGACTTCTAATAAAATAAATGTGTAAGTACATTAATGTTTGCTACTGTCTTAGGCAAGTGAGTGCTGTCTAGCCAATGTTGTGTGTACATCATTGTATCATTGGCATTTTATGAAAGCATTGCTTTTTCAGTTGGTCTTAGGTATGTATTGTGGAATGTGGAGGGTTATAGAAGATGACTTTAAATACTAGGATTTTTAGATAACATTTACCCTTTTATGGACTTCCAAACAATCTCAGATTGTTAGCTGCATATCACATTTCCAAACCATATACACAAAACAAAATAAACACCATATAGTAGATAAATATGCTAACCCAAACTAGTGGTTTGGGGATACTGTTATTTTAAATACTGTAATAACCAGGGGATGTGGGGTTATTGTTTTAACTGAGTTCATTAAAAGTGAGTGGATTAGAAGTCAGAACTATGCTGCTGCCCTTGATGTTGGCAGTTTGGTTTAGTCTTCATTCATTTTGAAATTAGCCTGCAAGTCAAACTCCCCTAATACCTTACTACATGAAAAGCCTTTTAGATCTTGTAAAATACATAGTTGTTTCAAAACAGGAAAAGAAAACTGGACTATGTCTGCTGGTTGCTTTGAAATGAGCTGAGTTCTGAGAGAAAGAGGGAAGTTGGACAAATGGCAAGTTTTAGAACTCTGCTAAGAGCACCGTGGGTGGGGTCCACAGGTCGGCTTTCTCACCCTGAACACGGGTGTTCGTGTTCTTCAGTAAAATATTTCACAAGTTAGTGCTTCTGAGTTCCAGAGTACTTCATAGAAATGGACATGGTACGGCTCTGAGAAGTGCACAGAATGTAGTTCCGTCTTGGTTTATTTCATAATATAAAAGACTGGAAATTTATTATTATTTTTCCTTATATTTTTTTCAAGTCAAAAAGTTTGTATTCAAGTTGCTGCATTAGAAGGCCACAGCAATTCCTTAACTTCATCTTGTTGGATCAGATGTTTCTGGAAGAACTCACGAGCAGGATTTAAAAGGAATTTGATTTACTCTAAAATGTAGAGAAAGCCATAACACTTGACAAAAAAAACTGAATTTATTGTCTAACTACAGCAATTAATTTTGGTGTCTTACAAAACCTAATTCCTAGTTATCCTTAAGAAAATGTTAAAGGTCTTACAATTCATCACATTCAGATGAATGTGTTTTACATATGAAGGTCAATTTTAATTATGTCAAAATCAGTTTTGAAAGCCACTTGCTAAGAGTTGGTTATTTGGCTCCTCAACCAAAATTTAAGGCCATGGGTGAATTTTATATACAAGGTCTCTTTAAATTTTGCTTGTTGCCTGATCACATGTAATGACGATTTTCCAAGGAGTATGTAGGAAACAGCAATCAGGATGCAGTTTTATAACAGTTCCTTTAATGTTACTGCATGGACGTTTTCACTGAGATGCAGTAGACTAGGTGCCAAAGCATAGCATTAAGGCCATCTGGAGTCCTAAGGGAGGGAACCTGAGTAGTGAGTAATGTGTTGCTAGTGGAATTGGGCTGCTTCAGCCTCCCTCATCTGCTATACTCACCAAGTGTGCAGCACTTTCTTGTCTGGTGTGATATGCACTGAACTCCACTCTGTTATCCTTGTCTGGAACCCACAAACAAGCACTGTAGCCAGCATTACATATTCAGGATTGCTAACAGCACCCCCCCCCCGAATAAATCTACAGTAATAACTATCTGAATCTATAAACACAAGAATACATCAGTTATTCTTCAATCTGTTGTCCCTTAAGCAAAAAACTAAAGCACTCTACTCCAGAAAAGATTTTGTTACCTGTTTAGCCTGCCTTAAAAATCAGACATAAAAGGGCCATGAATTCTTGACCTGTGGTCAATAAGAATCACTTTAAATTGCAGTAATGACATCACTTAATAGATAAAAATGTCCCTTTCTCTAAATTAGAAATAAACTGAAGGTTCATTGGTGAGATTATATTAAACCTGAGGTTTGGGTGACTAGAATTATGTTTTTGACAGCTTTTAAAATTCCTTATTCACTAGGCATATGCCCATACTAATATGCCACATTGTACAAATGTAGTGAGTTAGCACAAATGTTTATTTAAACTGAGTCCTTAAGGATAAAAAAGCAAGTGTGTTATTTAATATTGTGAGCTGTTAAGCTTTATTGACTATAAATTAAAGTGCCTCATTGCTAAAGTGCATTTCTGTTTTGGGTTTCCATAACAAGTCTCCAGTTATCTGTACTTGTCTCATAAATGGTTTCATATCTAAATGGGCACTTACAAGCTAAAATAATCTTTTTTAAAAAGAGTTTTGTACGACTATAGGTATCGCCAAAGACATTTTACTGTTAGTAACCATGTTAGAGACAGTTTGGACAGTTCAGAGGATGGAAACTGTTACATTGTAACCTGATTGTAAATAGGCAATAGTAACCTTGATTGATTACTAAAGTATCACCAATGAAGGCACTACAGTGAGTTTTCTTGGTAGAACAGTCACATGTGTCTTCTTGCTACAGTGGGCATGTCTCCCTTCAGATACCTTCACTGGTTTGGTTTGGTTTGGTTTGGTTTGGTTTGATTTGGTTTGGTTTGGTTTGGTTTTTCATTTGTTCATTTTCAGCACCATCTGGCAGGTCCTAGGAAATCCTCAAATATGAGAAAAACAATGCAAATATCCTTCCCATGAAAAATGGGAGAAATACAAACATACTAAAGAAAAGTTAAAATTGAGATTTTAAATTTTAAAAAGCCTTTTAGTCTGTGGGATGAAGGGAATATGCCTGTTTAGCCCCATGGAAGACAGGCTTTAATTGAAGTCCTGCCAGGCCTGCCAGTGTGGAGCACACTACAGCACTCTGCTGCCAGTGTGGAGCACACTAGAAGTGCTGACGGCGGCGTAGCACACAGTACATTCTACTGGGTTTACAGAAGTCCTTTTGTTGATTTTTCCACAAGGGCCTGTGATTGTATTTTCTCTAAGTGTTTCTCAGCAGCCACCTCATTGTCACTAAACTTAACCATGTGGCCAAATTTTGACAAAATGGAGCAATGAAAAATAACCCAGTGTGCCATTCTTTCTTTTGGGTTGGCAATCTGCTTTGCATTGCACTGAGATGAAATGAGCCTGAGGTAAGCCTTTGTGGAGTTGACAAACCTTCCCAACTATCCTGTGTATGCAAGCACTGTACAACTGAGCCCCATCCCTCATCCATTCCTCTGACTGGGTAGGAATTCTCTAGAAAACCAAGCTTTGTACCATTAGAATTGGTATGAATTTGCCAAAACTTCTTTTCTGGATTAGAATCACAAAACTTGAAATGCAACTACCATCATTTCCAGCATGGAACTCCTCTGGAGAGCAGTAAGGGATGGACGTGTCTGCTAGGTCTGGGTCATGGCAAAGTGAACAGTTGTCAAATGTGCTAAAGACTTAGAAGCACTTCAAAGACCAGAATTGCCAGTTGTTTGAATTTACTTGATAAGCTTTGCTCAGTGTGTTTTAAAAAAACAAAAACATGAAATTAAGATGAAACACAAAATGCCCTTCCACAGCAGGGACCTTAGTGTTTATGTTCAGTGCTGTTCCTCGGGCCATTTGAAAGTGCTTCTCTTCCTGGAATACAGTTTTCACAAGTAGTAAGTTTACTGGCCATCGTATTTTGCAGTAGAATTAAAATGTTTGGGCATTTTCTTCAGAAAATGATAAAAGTTAAATTTCAAAATAATTGCTGTAAATTCTCAAGCAACTGTATCTATCCTCAGGCTATTTGTCCATGATACACAACAGCAGTTTTCCAGAGATACATTAAATACTAGGTCTAGTTTTCTTCTGTTTTGTAGCCCTTGCTAGAAAAAGAACCAACTGTAGCACAAACGAAGACTAACCATTCTGGATCATCTATACAAAGTCTAGTGTGTTGACATAAGTCCAGGAGCAGGAGCTCCTTTGACATATTCACATCATTGGAGGTCAGCCTGGCTCTGTTGGAGACCATTTTTCTTTTGCAGTCTTTTTCAGAATGGGGTTGGGGGCCTAAGTGTCCTTATGAAGCTGTGGTCCAGGACAAGAGCGTGGGGGTGGGGGGTGTATGTGTTCCTTCACTATCCTGTGTCTGGCAACTCAACAGCGATTGTTTCTTAGACTAGCCCTCATGGTTATTAAGTCTAGCACAGAATATATTGTAAAGTTACATTGCTAATTTTACTTTGAAATATGAGCTATTTTAAGCTTTTTGTCAAACATGGTTAACATCATAATACAAATGAAAACCTTTTTGTGGTTGTAAGATTTAGCCTATGAATCATTCAAATTGAAGTGAAAGAATTACCAGGTCATTGTTAATGACTTAGTCTATTAAGAATCTATGTATTTTTGTAAAGGAAAAGCACTTGTAGATATTTAATCAGTACAAGGTCTATGTCTGTTTTGCAGGAAGAAAATGCTGCTTAGAGATTCTCTTTAAATATTTTTTTATTTTTGTGCTCATGTATTTTCTGTTGATCTTTTGAATGTTCTGTACAAAACTGTATGACTGTATTGTTGAGCTGGATACATTTTTTTTTAACTCTGGGCTTAGCTGTGTATATTTGACCATGTTGAAAATAGTATCTTTGTTATTAAATTTTTGATTGTATATTTATTGTTGGCCTGTTGATGTTTACACTTGATGCAGACCACTACGTCTGTTAAAACTGTTTTAGTGCCAGTTCCAAAGCAAGTTTTGAGATTTGAGTTTTGAGATTAGAAGTGAGAGCATTACTGAGCTTTTCTAAAGATGAGTCTGCCCTTTTGCTAATACTCCAGGTGTCTAAAGACACCAAATTAGTCAAACCCAGGGAATCTTTAGAAAAAGTAATTATGGATCAAAGAGTCTCAAAACATCTGAAAGACTTCCACTACCAGTTAGAGAACTTGGCTTTGAGTTTTCCTGGGCTAGTTTCTTGGGTGGGTGTTTGGCTGCTTGGTTGGTTGAAGGTGGATCTTCTTTTTAATGTCTTAAAAGCAATGCTTAATGACCTAGGGGTTCTAATAACTGATGACACAAAGCTTGACTTGTATTTAGGGATTATACCTAGCTTTTACCTTTCTATGGTGACAACACGGGGCTTACAAAAAGATAAGGATGACGAGGACAACGAGCATGAAGACGTTTCTGGTGTACTGCCACTCGAAGTCTCTTATGTGTGTTAGCTCACTTCGTCCTGATAGAACCCTCTGAGATACGTTCTGTTAGCCCCACTGAACAAGTCAGGAACAGTGGGACTTGGGCCAACATTTTTCAGAGATTCTAGTAGTAAGAAAGAAAGACCTCTAAGTCAGAAAGTTGCCAAAGGCTCTTCCATGTAATTCAGTAAACTACAAAAGTATAGCCCAAGCCCTCTGCTTTCCCCAAGGATGCTCAGAATGGGAAAGAGCATGGAGGATCCACACAGAGGTACATGGACTATGGTACACTTCACCCTCCTCGCATGTCTTCAGACAGTGTCTTGTACCTCTTAATGATCCTTTGCCCCTCCCTCCCCAGGCTCTGGCCAGTACAACATCCCTTTTATAGCTCCAATTAACTCTCAAACCTAGTGCTGATTACTTGGCCTTCCTTCTCCCAAAGCCACAAACTTCCCTTGGAGTCCCATCCCATCTACCAGAAACTTACTTTTTACTCTGCTCATTCTGAAAACCCTCTATCCTGGCAAAGCCCCACCCATCCTCAAAACCTCTGGAAATAACAGGGCCCTGCATCTACAGCATCCTGCTTCTGCAAAGCTGGTCCCTCCTTGAAGAGGATGGTTCTCCTATGAAGCCTGCTGTGGCACCCTATTGCTCCTACACTCTACTCTTTTACAAGCCAGGCTACTCTTTCCCACCCCCTGTCTCCTTACAAAAAAAAGCACAACCCTCCTACAATGCCCTGCTTTTTTCTCCCTGAACACTGTTCTGCCTTAAGTTACCCCTTTCCACCAGGAAACCCACCTAGCTCTAGAAACCCTCTTCCTCGTGAAGAGGAGAACCTGCTATCTGCAGCCCTCACCCTCAGTCTTTGCTCTCATGAAGCGCCACTTCTATGCTTCAAGTAACTCCTCCACACAAAGCCCTGTCCTCATACTGAGCCCTGCTCCTCACAAACCCTGCCCCTGCTGAGAAACTGTGCTCCCAGTTGAGCTGTGGGATCTGAAGCCCACTACCTGCTGCCTCTTCCAGAGCAGACCAGGAGACAATGGTAAATACAAGCAAGTTTGCTCATGATTTGGGGTCAGAACTGAGAAGAGAAACTTAGTTTGTGTTAGCTGCAGTAGTGGTTCAGCTTAGAGAAAGGATGAGGAAGAAAAGCCAGGAAATAAATATATGTGTATGAAGTCAGAACTGCCTATCCCGAAGGGCTCCAACATGTGCCCAGGCTACAAGCTGATCTCATCTGTGACGCTTCCTGGAGTTTTCTTTAGGTAGAATTTTTATAAAACCATACATTTCAAGGTTATACTTCATCTACCCATAGCTCCCTGCTCCCCTTATGAAATTGCTGTCCCTTCTTCAAAGCCTCCATGCCCCCATATAGCACCTATGCTCATATGTCCCTGTTCCTCCTAGTCCCCTACCTGACTTGCACAGAGTCTACAAAATTCCGTGCCACCTGCATGGCCTGGACCCTCAGAGAAAGCCCTGTTCACAAGCATGGCCAGGCCCATCCTTAAAAGCTCTGCTCATTCTAAAAACCATGGCTACTTCCTAGAAAACCTTTGATCCTCCTAGCAAGCTCTCACCTGCTACAAACTCCTGTGCTTTCTAAAAAGTTTTGCTCTCCATGAGCCCTGCCTCTCATAAGATCCAGTCCTCCGTCAAAATCTTGCCTCTCTACCTCCCTACCAAGCATCATTTCTCCCTACAAGCCCCAGATCCTGTTGAAATGCCTTAGCCTCAGGAAGTGGTGTGTGAGCTGCGCATGGTGGTACGTGCCTTTAATCCCAGCACTCAGGAGGCAGAGGCAGGCGGATTTCTGAGTTCGAGGCCAGCCTGGTCTACAAAGTGAGTTCCAGGACAGCCAGGGCTATACAGAGAACCCTGTCTTGAAAAACCAAAAAAAAAAAAAAAAAAAAAAAAAAAAAAAAAGTGGTGTGTGCCTGAAGGGACAGCCACTTAGAAGACTTAGGCAGAAGGACTGGGTGAGCCCAGTAGTTTGAGACCAGCATAGATAAGCCCAGACTCAAAGAAAAATACTAAAACCCCTCTCATCCCTGGAAGCCGCTGTCTTTCCTACAAACTCCCATGCCGTCTTACACTGTCCCATTTCTCCTCCAGCACAGCTTGTGTTCTGTCAAGCACACTTGGCCACATTTTGTCTTTTTCCCATAGCACTTCCCTCAAAACCACCGATTGCTTTTCAGTAGCTTATAAACCTAGGTGGGTATTGTTCGTGTGACATACAGAACTGGTGTGCCATAACCAGAAGTGACCAGTAGTGAATGAAACTGATTTCAGAGTGAGTGAGGCTTTGTTCATTCCCTCCTTTTCTGACATGGGCTCCATCTCTACTTCAGAATTTCCATATGGTCTCTAGGAATGGTGCCAGTGAGTATCGCTTCAGTTCATAAATACATTGTTCCTTTGAGATATGATTTCTGTAAGTGTAGTGGAGGCAGGATCTGCCCTCCTGTTCGCACTGTCCCCCAGCACCATAAAAAAGGGACTGGGTCAGCCCTTAAAACATGTGTTGCTCTTGCAGAGGAGGCAGGTTTGAGTCCCAGCACCCACATGATGGCTCACAGCCACCCATTTCTCCACTTAGAGCTGATCCAGGGCCCTCTTCTGACCTCATCAGCACCAGGTATGCCACAATGCATGCTCCTAGTGTGGTACTCCAAGCTGGAAAACTCAAAAGGGTCCAGGGCAACGTCAATGAGATCCAAGATGAATGGATAAGGAAGGGGGTTTCTTTGACAGCTCACAATAACCACCCAAACCACAGCCATCACAAGTACCGCCTCCATACCACCCCCATCAAAACTCACCACACAACTACCATCATATCACTCTGAACACCAGCACCAGCATATCAAGCTCCCATCACCATCACCTCCACCCACCATCACCTCCACCATCACTATAGCTATTAGTGCTACCACCATCATCCCATTCACCACTGTCAAACACCCCCCATCACCATCTTCATTACCACTACCTCCACCATTACTATATCACAAACACCATGCAAACCCTCTCCAGTACCTCCATCACCATTACTATATCACAAACACCATGCAAACCATCTCCAATATAATCTAATTTACTAGGCTCCAGGTAAAGGTCTAGATAGGAGTTAGGGAAAATTCAGACCAAGAAGGTGGGGAGGTGACATGAAACCTGAGAGGAACAGCTACAGACAAAGCCTCATTACTGCTTTAGGAAGCCTGGAGAGGCAGAGAGCTAGGTTCAACATGAAGAAAATGGAAGAAAAGATCTTAAAAAGCCTTTACTACAGGCTGGAGAGATGGCTCAGTGGTTAAGAGCACTGACTGCTCTAACAGAGGTCCTGAGTTCAATTCCCAGCAACCACATGGTGGCTCACAACCATCTCTCTGTAATGGGATCTAATGTCCTCTTCTGGTGTGTCTGAAGACAGCAACAGTGTATTCATATAAAATAAATAAATCATTTAAAAAAAACAAACAACAACAACAACCTTCCACACCACCAATGGCTCTGCCGAACACCTTTCCTGGCCCTGCTCTGAGATAGCTCCCATCCAAAGCAACCCAGAGTTCTGGCTTGAAGCTTGTTACAGGAACGGAGCAAGGATCCTGGAGTCAGACTATGGTTGGCTTTATTTGTCATTTGACTACTCCAACTGAGTGGTCCCCAGTAGGTCACATATCCCTCTAGTCCCTTTCTTGGCTTCTCCTGTCACATCCCTTCTGATAAACTGCTACCATTGCTGTGTCCTTCCCTGACAACCAGACTATACTGCAGTGTCTTTAGCACATAGCTGTCCTTTAGTGTTTAGCTGTCAGTCACAGCTAGGGCTTTGCCTACAGCGATGCTCAGCAAGAAAAGAAACTCCTAAGCAAATATCAAGAGCACTAACTCCACTATGAACACACGGCATCATCAGCCAGCCCCCTCCTCGTTTGACCTAGACCTAGACCTGGGTCTGCTCATGGAATGATGTAAAGATGCCTGTCACAGGCACCACAACACCACGCCATGTTTTCTGTTATTTTAAGAAACTCCTGTAAGACTAGAGAGATGGTGCAGTTGGTAAACTGCTTACCATGCAAGCGTGAAGACCTGAGTTCAGTTCCCCTGCACCCGTGTCAGATAAATCCCAGCATAATGGTGCCCATCTTCAAGCCAAGCACTAGGGGACAGGAGTCAGAGCCAGGTGGGCTCTCTGACCCAGACTAACCTAAAAGGTGAGCTCTGTCTCAAAACATTAGATGCCAAATGACTGAGAAAGACATCTAGTTTAGGCATCTCTCTACCATACACATGAATGCACACACAAATGCCAAATACACACACACACACACACACACACACACAACCTTTAACAAACAGTTGAATGAGCCTGAGTTACGCTCCTCTGGCCAGAGGTGGTTGTTGGGATGGGGCGGGTGGGGGAGAAGCTTCTGTTCTTTCCTCTGAGAAGCTGGAGGCTAAGGCAGTACTCACTTACATTCGCACAACCAGAAGCATCCCTCTTCTCTCCCTGTGTGTTATCTTTATCAGTTACCTTCCTCTTCATCCTCTTCAGTGGGAAAACACCTTTTGATGGGAATAATTCGAAGGAGGAAATGTTAATTTGGGCTCACAGTTTCAACGGGTATAGTCCATCATAGTGAAGAAGACACTGGGGCTGAAGTGGCCCCATCCATAGTCACAGGAGCACACAGCAGATGCTACTCAATGATAGCCAGGAAGTAGAGGACATGGGCAGGGACCCCCCCCCTTTCGTGACTAACTTCTATCAGGCCCCATAGCATAATGGTTCCACAGCTTCCCAAAAGAACACTGCAGTTCAGGGACCCAGTGTCCAAACACATGAGCCTGTGGGGGCATTTCAGATTGGTGAGACACTGATGCATTGTACAATACGTTCTGTAGACCATCACATTCCTATCAGGCTGTTTGGGCTCTCCCAAAAGGGTCATTTGGCCGATCCTTTCCTTTTATTAATCTTCAGCTCTTTGCCTTTCCTGTGTGTCTGTATTAATTGGGGTTCTCTAGAGTCACAGGATTTATGGAATGTCTGGCAATGTTGAGGGAATTTATTGTGATGACTTATAGTCTGTTGTCCAACTCTCCCAACAATGGTCAGCTGTGAATGGGAAGTCCAAGAATCTAGTAGTTTCTCAGTCAACTACATGTGCTGGCAAGTAAATGCAAGAAGGAGAAGAAGAACAAAACCTCCTTCTCCCAATGTCCTTATGTAGGTCTCCAGCAGAAGATGTGGCCCAGATTAAAGTCATGCACCACCCTACCTAGATCTGGAACTTGCTTTGTCCCAGACTGACCTTGAACTCAGAGATCTCTTTGCCCTAGTCTCTTAGAAATAAAGGCATGCACTACCTTGCCTGGACCTAAGCCTTTCATGGCCACTACGCCTCAAGATCTCCATGTCAAGTTCCAGGTCAGAAGCTTGTGTCTTCCAGACTCAAGATCTGGATCACAGGTGAGCCCTCCAATTCTGGATTGTAGTTCATTCCAGAGAGAGTCAAGTTGACAACCAGGAATAACCATTACAGTGTCCTACAAATTACCTCTCTCTCTGATAACTGTGTACGCTCTTGTATTGTGACATTCCAGCTGACGAACACCAGCTTACAGGACCAGTGCCATAATGGCAAGTGTGTCATATAAATGACATTCACAGTAGCATTGCTTGTAATGGCAAGTGTGTCATATAAATGACATTCACAGCAGTGTTGTTTGCAATGGCAAGAGAATAGAGGCTATGTAAAAGCTCACCTGAAGAGGATTCATAAATTCACATTGTGGCATCATAAAGAATGTAACAGATCTGTGTTCTGGGGAGGGAGATGGTACCAACTGTCTTGCTAAGAAGAGGGAGTATCTGTAGTGTTATATATGTGTCATGATTCCTCTCAACCATAAGTCCATTAGTGCATTGCTGGAGAGAACTGTTACTGTGTAATAATGATTGTCTTTGAGGAAGGAGTGCAGAGAGCTTACGAAGATCTTCATGCTTATAGTCAAAGGGCCTTATTGTTTTCAACCCCTATATCTCAGAGCCAGTTATGTGGGTACATTGGTGGTGCCTACTCTATATTCCTCTGGATTATCCGAGTTAAGGTATGCAAAAGTGTGCCACAGCTCTGACTTTAAACACATATGCAACAGGAGTGGAAAGATGGTGCCAGAGTTGAGAGCGCGCACTGCTCTTCCAGAGGCCCTGATTCCAGTTCCAGCATCCACCTTGGGTGGCTCAGGACCACCTGAATCTCCAGCTCCAGAGGACCCAGCGCTCTCTCCCAGATTCCAGAGGACCCAGCGTGCTCTCCATGGGTATTTCGCTTATGCACAAATCCAAACTCAGGCACACACATAGACACATTATTAAAAATAAGAATTTTTAATCAAAAACTACGATAATGTAAATGAGATGTGTGCTTCTCTGGCTTCACTGAGAGGTAAAGTACAGGTGAACAACGACTTCATCTCTTGTCACCATCACAGGGCCTATGGTTAGAATAGTGACGGGCACATGATGGCATTTAGCACTTAGATTTCAGCAAGGGAAAAAAAAAATCTACGTTTAAGTGGAGTTTTTAATTGAGAATTTCATATAATGAATTTAGATCATACTCTTCCCCTTGACTCCTCCCAGATCTCCTCACCTCCCTCTTTCTCAATTTTATATTAATCTTTCTCTGTGTGTCTCTCTGTCTCTGTCTCTTCTCTTTCTCTCTCCCTTTCTCCCTCTTTCCATCCCTCCCTCTCCAATTTGTGTTCTCCACATACTTCTTGGTGTGGTGCCATCCGCTGGAGTGTGGTCTACCTACCTACAAGGGGCCACACCCTTAGAGAAAGCCGTCTCTTCCTACCCCAGAAAGCATCGGCCATGTGTAGTTCCTCAGGAGTGGAGACTCATGAACTCCTCCCCAGTCAGAGCTGCAATGTGGACTGGCCTGATCTCGGACAGATCTCCTGTCAGGTTTGTATGAGCAGCCATCCTGTCATGTCGAGAAGACGCTGCCTTGCTTCAGTCCTCTGACAGGAAGATCGTTCAAGAAAATTCTATTTTAGCAAACCTATCATTCCCATCCCTCTCAACACTCCCAACTCTTTATTGTTGAACTGAAATAAAAAAAAATCAAAATTACCAAATGCTAAAGCTTTATGTCTCAAAGCCAGGGTTGTCTTAAGAAATCTGGATGCCAGTTAATAGTTAACTCATTCAAAATGTGAGCTACCACAAAAGAACACTTGACCATGCCAAGGAGCAAACGAGAGCAAACACATGCGCTGCATATGAAACAAGCTCAGAAGAGATAGAAATCTGTGTGTTCTCGGAGTACAGTTATTAGCATTGCCCCCAAAAGCCCCTGGATTCCTTTTTCCTGGCTCTGACAGCCAGGGACTGTGGCGTCTCTTTCTCTCTAATGGTTCCCCACAAAAGCACTCTGGCAGGGTAACAACAGCTCGGTTCTGAGCTCTGTTGGACAAATGGAAAATAGATGGGGAGCAATGACATCAGAGAACAAAAATCTAAACCGTAAACATGGCTGAACGATGGGCTGGAAATATTGTTAGGATGGGAATGAATAGATAATTATAAAATTTCAGACAATGTGTCGCTGTGTGAAGAAGCCAACGTACAAAATAAGCCAGATATGTGTGGAGTCGAATGTAGGCTTTGTGGCCAGGCNAGGGTGTGCATCTTTCTCTGCCGTTGACCCTGGGCTTCTTATCTGCTTCTCACAGACCCAGATTCCTCATTTATCAAATTGATAAACAATAAGTGCAGTGGTGCTATGAAGGGGACACGAAAATACTCAGTTAAGAAGTAGCTACCATCTCTTAGCTTTTATGATATACATATGCTGTTTCAAATAATAAAAAAATTATAACATACAAATGAAAATTATTGATACTTGTTGGACGAGGACTCTGGGTTGCTATGTATGTTACTTAAGGGAAGGTCATAATATGAATGATTCAAAATCGGAACCAGTAATAGTTGGGCATTAAATCTAAATCCACTGCTGTGTGCATTTCCCCACATGTGCGAGTGTGCATCTCTTCCAAATGCCCGTAACTCGTAAGAGCTACTAACTCGCCTCTCTCCGTGGTCAGAGTTCTTCCTTTTCTTGTAACTGAGTGGAGAACCTGAAGGAGACCTCAAGCGTTCAGTCTGTCTCTCTAGTCATGGGAGTGAGGTGACAAAGGTAGAGGTTTTCCTGGGAGTGTCCCCGCTCGAACGCTTTAAAATCCAAGAACGCTTTCAGTCCCATGCATGCTGGGGTTGGTTGGACACCACCACGCCAAGCCAGTTACAATTCCTAACCTTGGTAGACTTTGACACTACCCTTTGGCCCTTGTGGGCTTTACTGTGCTCCTATGGAAAAGGGAGAGGGGCAGAGGGAGAGAGAGAAGGAGACTAGGAAAGAAACGGTAGAGTTGAGAGCTCTGATCTCAGCTGGAGCCCCAAGAAAATACAGAAAAACTGGGAAGCAGTTATAGATGTGAAATTGCACCACACAGCTCCCCAATCCTGTCCTGCAGGGGGCGCAGTCAACCTGCAAGAGTTCTATTGCCTTTGGAGGAGAACAGGAGGAAGCAGATCTACCTTGAGGGTGTAAAAACAAGGGATGCAATATAGCTCAGGGAATGGGGTACACAAGAATGAGGTACCTCAGAGGCCAACCTGAAGATCCTTGTAGACCCCACCCTGCTCAGACTGAAGTGTCTTGTCCCTTTTACTTTGCCAGCCTCCTTTCCCTTGGAAAGAATAAGAGGCACCATTCCAGCAATCAATCACTAGTAGATCTGCATCCCTGGGAGGAAGAACTGTGAAAAGCTGCTAAAGGCTGTGCCCAGGCCTCCATGAGACTCAATAGTGCCCCTGTCAAATGGCTGCATCCATGTGGGGGGCCTGGAGCCTCTGGGTCACCTGCTGGCGTGAATGGGGAGCTGATTGCTGATTGCAACGCCATGCTGATTGATGTGCATTTGTTCCATTTGAAACATTCTGCAAAAAGCACAGTCTCTAAATGAGAGAACTTTTGTGTGGGCACAGGAACAGCGAGGGCAAGATTCCAAAAGCCCCAGGTGGGTTAGCCTTCCTTCTCTGCGACAATGACCTACAGGAAGAAGAAAGACGGTATCCTGCAGCCTTTGATAACCTAGGAACTCTCTTGGGGGAAACTTCAGAGTTCCCCTTGGCTGTGTATTTCTGCTGAATCAGAAACTATAGAAACTGGCATCAGAGCCAAAACCAATACTATGAACCATTCCAGTGTGGCCTCTGGACAATCCACACGAAATCTAGACCTTGGTTATTATGTCAGCATGTCAGAGTTGCAGGTTTGTGAGCTGCCAGATATGTGTGCTGAGAACCAAACACTGGTCAGTTTCAAGATCAACAAGTGTTCTTAACTGTTGAGCCATCTCTCCAGCCCTCCCCCTTATCTTCCTTAAACGTGAACTTTAGTAGCTATTCTCAAAGAGTGAGTTTTATATTTCCTTAGTAGTTTTTTTTTAATTAAACTAAAACTAGCACACACACACACACACACACACACACACACACACACACAACTACAAATCAGGCCCATACCTGAGAGACAAGCAGAGGGACCACAAGTCAGAATGGGAGCAGAGCCCAGGCAGTGGCACTCTCTGAAGCGTTCTTCACAACTTAAAAGGAAGCATCATCTGTGGAGGAAAATAGGCACAGCAAGTTTGTGCCACAACACAACAAAGGGTGTATCTGAAAAGCCTACAGCCAATACCATACTGAACTGGGGGTGGTAGGTGGGTGGTAGTGTGAATGAACGTATTTCTTCTAAATTCAGGAATGAAACAGACTGTCCTTGGTCAGCAGTATCATTCGCTAGAGTACTTGGAAGTTTTAGCCATGATAATGAGACAAAACTAAAAGTATGCAAATAGGATGGAAGAAGTTATATCTGCAAATGACATGATTCTATACTTAGAAAACCCTAAAGACACTGTGGGACTTGGGGCATGGCTCAGTGGTAGAGTGCTTGCCTGCATTCATGAGGTCCTGGGTTCCACTTCTAAGACCAAAACAAACTACACTAACCGACTTTTAGAGCTGATAGGCAGGAGACAAAGCCAGCATACTGACCTCAGAGGCTCCTTCCTATACCAATAACAACCCTTCAAAATGAAAATAGTCACATTAATGATAATCACATCCTCAAAAAGAAAAGGATACGTAGGAATACACAGAACCAAGGCAGTGACAAATCTCTACAACTCCACCACAAAACACTGAAGAAACTGAAAAATCAGAAGGTGGAAAGATCTCCCATGTTCATGGACCGGTGGGTTTGCTCTTGTAAAAGACCATACTGTGTCTCGTCTCCAGTGATCTACAGATTTGCCGTAATCGCCATCAAAATACCAATGACTTTCTTCCTGGAGACAGAAGTAGCAATCCAAACATTTACACAAAAGTACAAAAGACGTTAAGTTGCTCAAACAGTCCTATGTTAAGAAAAGGAAAAGAGAAAGGGGGCTGGGGGCGGGGTGGGGGGAGCGGTGCTTGAAGTATCACAAAACCCAATTCCAAATTATCCCGTAGAGCCACCGTAACAGAGCAGCTTGGTGTTGACTTAGGTGTGTGTGTGTATGTGTGTGTGTGTGTGTGTGTATGAGTGTGTGTGTGTGGACTAAGGGAATCATGAGGGCTAATTTTCATCGTCAAGTTGACCAGACTTAGAGTCACCTAGGAAACAAATCGCTATGTCTGTGAGGTGGTTTAGCTGAAGTCCATGGGCTAAGGTCCTAGACTCAACAAAACAAACAAACAAATTATCTAAAGAACAGAAAGAGCGTATCGACGTTCCCATTTTGCCATGGGCTGCTAGCTGTCTGCTGATCACCACATACATGTAACTTGCGCCAAAAAGTAAAATGAATAATAAAATAATAAAAATGTTCTTGATACTTTGTGTTGGTCTCTTGGCTGGGATTTCAGCATTACCATGTCTTCCAGGTTGTGACGTTGTGTACTTCAGACTATGAGTTCAATAAAAACCCTTTGCGGATGTGTTTTTGTATTCTGAGCTTTAAGGGAGCTTATATAGGATATTTGCTCTCTTATGTGCCTGCCCTATTATTGGGAAGATGCAGTCCGGTGATGTCCGTAGCTCCTACCCATTTTCATTGCTTTATGGGATCCCCAAGTTTGAATTTTTAATGTCATTTTTACTTACATAAGGTAGGCTGGGGAGCTAGGAGACATCGCTATTTATTCTCCCGGTGACAAGCCAGCCCTGGTGGTAGAGGATCTAATTCAGCCATGTTGCCTAGAGTCCTCCACTAGAGAGTGCTTGGTCTTAGGAAGGCTGGGGTTCTATCCAGATCATCATTGCTCGACTCAAATGAAAATACGAGCTGCTTTCTCTTTCTGAAGGAAGAAAAACATAGAATGACCTCTTCCCTGCCTTCCTTCAAATGGAGTCTCTGAAAAGAAAAACCTGGCTCCATTTTCCCTAGAACCAGCTCTCTCCAAAGCCTCATCAGCACACATATTGTTCATCTCAGCAAATGGTGTTCAGTGACTCTCAGGACCAGTAACCCCTGGCTACAGTTTGTATCATAATTTCTGGAAGACAACATTCTAATTTTCATCAAACAAGCAAAGAGTCATTTATCCCCAGGGCCAGCCTGGCAAACCTTGCTTCAATAGCCCTGGGATATTGACTCTCACCACAGTCTCTCCCAACACCTACAGATGCCCTTCTTAATGCCCTGTCACTTGGGATGCAGATAACAGCCATTTGGGCAACATTTTCCACCATACACACGAAGGAGGAGGAGGGGGAGGAGGAGGAGGAGGAGGAGGAGGAGGAGGAGAAAAGAAAGAAAGAAAGAAAAAGAAAGAAAGAAAGCTGCTTTAATTCTATGCTGGTCATGAAACTCTTCCTTAAAATCAAGAGTGGGAGAAAACTATTCCTTTTACAGGATCTTTGTAGAGATGGGCTATATTTCAGTGGAACAGTGATTCCCTAATACGTGTGAGACCCTGGGTTTAACCACAAGAATAAAGTACTGATAAGTAAGCTAACTAAAAGTGAAATAAAAATGAATTAAGACCAGATATATTATCAGATATTCTGAAAGGCTAATTCTCATATGTGGGGGGCTTCTTTGGATCAGTGTTCATTCTATTCATGTGTCTGCAGGGGACATGGCTATTAACTTTCAAAATCATCTTAGAGTCAAACCTTTAATAAGGAGGAACCAGCTAGAAGGTTCAGTGGAAAGAGCTATATGCAATCAAGCCTGACAAGCTCTTTATAACATCTGGCATCGGGAGCTGGTGAGATGGCTCACCGGGTAAGAGCACCCGACTGCTCTTACAAAGGTGCAGAGTTCAAATCCCAGCAACCACATGGTGGCTCACAACCATCCGTAACAAGATCTGTCGCCCTCTTCTGGAGTGTCTGAAGACAGCTACAGTGTACTTACATATAATAAATAACATCTGGCATCAACACAGTGAAAGGAAAGAACAAACTCTTGCAAGTTGTCCTATGCTTCCTAGTCCTTACTATGATATACACACCCTACCTCAAATAAAGGTTAATTGAAAAATTAAAGAAAGAAAGAAAGAAAGAAAGAAAGAAAGCTGCTTTAACACTGCCTGACGCCTGAGTTTTTCCTATCAGACTCGAAGAAGCAGCTCAGAGCTACACGATCAATAAAGCCTTTCCTCTGCTCCTTCAGAAATATTGCTGCGTACTGAAGGGTGATGTGAGGGTCAGAACTGTCTTCATCCCAGTATGGTCAGTCCCGCCTCCCGTTACATTTCCCCCCTATATTTAGAGGCTGGGACTTTTATTTTTATTTTTATTTTTAATATATAGAGCTAACATTTTAAGCTTGAACACTTCCAAGCTGTGACTTTTAAATTGCCATAGATTAAAGGTTCCAAGTAGAAAGAGTTCATATTGTCCAAACTCCCTTTTCTTCCCATACTCTCCTGACTTGTCACTTAGACTAGCTGCCACGCAAGGCCGTGACAAACACATGATTCTCTCTCTACCATCACTTCTCATCCTACAGCCTCTGTGGACACATGACCAAGGTTCTTAGATTCATCAGATGGTAGCTGAGCCAAAATCTCATTGACTCTGAGGTTTTGAGACATGACTCTTGCATAAAGATTGCATTTAAGGAGAAGTAGACATCAGAACTAACATTTCTCTGCAGGACATTTTCCCTTTTCTACATAAGGGAACTTCAGCTCCCCCATCACCTCTCCAATGTTCAAAAGGGGATTTGAAATACATGTTTTGAAAGCAACAGGAATCCAAAACAAATGATGTAAAATGTACATGTGAGAATAGTCCAAGATATATTCTTACAAAACTAGGACACAGTTTGATTAGAAGAATCAAAGAGAATATAATTAATATCTAGAGTTTCCTCATCCATTGGGGATTTTAACTTTTAGATAACAAGATAGGAAGTTCTGTTCTGTGCGCAGTCCTTGTTCACGTTGTTTTCAGGAGGAAAACCGTCTTTATGTTTCACGGATAGTGGTTATTTGCCATCATCCCACCCCACCCCACCCCCAGGTGAAATACAAGGGAGTGGACACTGTTGATAGCTCTAATCTTCACATTCCTACCCAAGATCAAAATTCTAACCTCGGTACATATTGGGTGCACATGGAACCTCACAGAGTCAGGAAGTCCTGATGGTATAAATGCCAACACTGGCACTCCAAGGCTGGCCTTTCAGTCCCCACCAAGTGTTTGACTTTATTTAACTCCTATCAACTCCTTTTCTTAAAAAATATGTGATGGGGTATTGGTTAGACAATACATGATGTGGTATTGGTTAAATGTAAGTCAATTCTCTTTACACATGCCCAGTATTTCTGAATATAACAGAGCCATAGGGTTGATCTAGTACAGTGTTCACAGTCTGTCCTTTGTGGTTAAGAGTGTTCCTGACACACAGAAGGCTCTCAATAGCTACTCACAGTAGAGAGAAACAAAAGAGGCATGCCCACTTAGCTGCCCAGCCAGCCTGGACATTGGACACTTCTCTAGTCTCCTCAAGTTGTTTGCAGTTTACTAACAATGGATATGTGGATGTGAGAGATGGCAGCGAGAGATTTGGTTATTGAAGTAGTTTATAACT
This sequence comes from Mus pahari, assembly GCF_900095145.1. Classification (NCBI taxonomy): domain Eukaryota; kingdom Metazoa; phylum Chordata; class Mammalia; order Rodentia; family Muridae; genus Mus; species Mus pahari. Next base: position 147,844,093 of record NC_034590.1, read on the forward strand.
TTATTAAACTTTGAGTCTTGCTTTTCTTGTCCAGTAACATCTGTCAACATCTGCTCCCTTCCAGGTAGAGTTCTAGGCAAAATACAGTGAAAACTTGTAAAGCAATCTGTATGTTGCTCTTCTTCCATCCAGGGGTGAGAGTCAGCCTGAAACCTCTTGATGATCAACCCCAGTGGGACCAGTGAAGCTTCTCTTCTCCATGGTCCTTCCTCGAGTCTCAGAAGTTCCCAGTTTTCCCCCCAAATTGTTCTTTTTCTTAAAGTTTTTGTTTTTGTTTTTCTTGGTAACTTCATACATACATACAATGTGGTTAGATCATATCTACATACACCCCTACTCAATGCTTCAAACAGAAGAAGAAGAAGAAGAAGAAAAAAAAGATTCTCCCTCCCCTCCCCCAGCGGCCATCACCCGCCAATGGCCAGGGATCACATTCTGCAGCCAGGGATGGGACCTCCTGAGCCCCTCCTTGATCGACTGTCACACTCACTGGCTTGATCTTGAGCATGTCTTGTGCTGCTAGTCGCAGCTGTCCGTGAGTCCACAGTCCATGAGTCCACAGTCCATGAGTCCACAGTCCATGAGTCCACAGTTCTGTCATATCTAGAGGATATTCTTTCAAAACATTTTTCTCCAGCCTCTGCCACTCTTTCTGTCTCCTCTTCCGCAAGGGACGTTGTTTGTCCCACCGGCTCAGCCCTAAGTGCCGCACATTTTATACATTTGGACTAGAGGGTGACTTTGTTCCTCACTGAGCAGTGTCATGAGCACTGGAGGACAGGACTACTCACATGGCCACCCACAAGTCAACAGCGGAGAGGCTTTTCTTTCTTTCTTTTGAATTCAGAATTTAAAGGTAAAGAGGGGAAACCTGCAGAGAGTCTCTTTCCTTGGGACTGGACAAAGAAGAGGAAAGCCGGGGAAAATTGGGCACTTACTCACACAATGAGTGGAAGAGGGGGAGGATACCAGCCCTTCGGGAGAACATGCCTAGCAAGTAGAAGTACCCGGGAACTCTTCCCATCAAGGTGTGTTAACTACACCTCATCTCCTTGAATCTGGGCCTCTGGAAGTGACTCAGCTGCAAGTAAATCAAGGTAGCAGAAGCCATGAGACACAGGCTCTGGGGCTGTGAGGCCACACAGCCTCTGCCATGTTCCCCCAGGTTACTTATTCTAGGGGAGCCTGCTCCTACCATCATGCAAGAACCCTAGTGACCCTGGGACTTCTGTGCCTCTGAAGCCATGCGCATGGGCTTCTGGCCAACAACAGCTCAATTGACTTTCCAGTCGACAGGCATTGCCAATTGCCAGCCACATACAGGAGCCAACGTGGCTATCCAGTTCCATCAGCGCAGCCTCCACGTGACTGCAGCCTCATGAGAGACATTGAGTCCTGCCAGAATGTTTCTAAATCTGACTCTCATGGGATAATAATTAATTTCAACCACTAAATTTGGCAAGGATACACTGCAAATTAATAATAACATGGCCTGTTACCTCTGCAGGTTGTTATTCTGCAAAGCCTATGAATTCTGCTTCTCTGTTCCCTACTCAGGGAATTGAGCCCTTTCTCGGTTTTCGATGCAGTAGGACCGAGTAGCCAGTCCATCACTCTGTGTTTCAGTCCATAACTACCGATTCTGGAGCCTGCACATGCATAGACCTCCAAGGGGAAGGGGGCAGTGCCTGCTTAATGAAGGCAAGAAAGACAAAAACCTGCCTAAATCAAGAGCTGTAATTATCGGAGACTTCCGCAAAGTGATGTTTCCTAGTTACTGAACAAAGACTTGGTTACTAGAAAGGTGCTGAAATTCTTCTCCTCCGAAAGGAAATGAAGGGGGGAAAGCAAACCTTCACGGAAACATCTTGTGATTGAAGGCAGCTCCGCCCCCACACCGGGCTGCAATGCTGACTTCATCCCCTGCAACATCGCAGTGACTAATTTCTGACAATTACTCCAAACTTCTGAATATTCCCCCCCAGCCAAGACAGCAGTAGGAAACCTTTCCATATGGCCAAATCTTTCCACAGTCGGTAGTGTTTACAGGATTCGTAAATTAGACCTTTCACATGTATAAAGGGAGAGAATTGCGCATGGGACCGTTTGTCCTCCCTCGCTTCGTTCCTTTCCATCTGAATCACGCCGCGTTCTTTGCGTGAGCCTGTCCTTGTCCAGCAGCAAAGTGGAGGCTTCTTGGGGTGTGCCCTTGTTGCGGACCCTGCTTTTTGCCATTCAACCCTCAGCGCACTGGATTTGGCAGGAGCAGCTTGGACTGAGTGGCACATTTTAGAGATCTGTGCTATCATCACAGGTCATTTTCCTCCACAGCCTGGCATGCTAAACCAGGGGCACCCAGAAGCCAGGATCTTCCACAACAGAGCTGATTCTCTGAGGAACTGCTATTTGGCAGCTTCCCAGGGCTGTTCCTGAAACTGGGAACTGTACTTGGGTACCATCACCACCCCTACCCCCACCTGAGCAATCTCGTTGAAATGTGTTGGAAACTCGGAAGCTTGAAAACTAGTCAGAGAAGCCACAAAGACATATCTACAGGTTTCCACAGAGAGTAAGAGTTGGGTATGGAGATAAGTCTCCTTACACCCGTCCCACCCACGCAACAACAAAAAAAACACCTCAACGTTTTCTTGGTTTGCCTGTTTGGCATGAAATATTTCATTTCCAGAAAAAAAAAATTGTTTTTCTAAAAACTGCAAACCCCTGCAGAAAGAAAGAGGAAGAACTTTGGAACCAAGGGGCCGTGGTCCTAAACGCCATCCTTTACTAAATCTCACTGTCTTCTCAATTCGTCTGTAAGATGAATGTAAGGATGCCAACTTCACAGGCACAGAGATCAAATGAGATGTAACCAAACTGCTGAGTGTGGTCTGCTAGTTTAATAAATACGGAAATTCGGAGCTGTGAAGGGGCCAGTGTTTTGTTTCTTTGGAGGTAGGATGTGTACACAGAAATGGGGTCCTTTGAGACATTTTTCACACAGTGCTATCCTTTCCGCTTGCTCCCATTGTTAGTGCTCCCCTCACCCCCCCCCCTGTCTTCATTCCATCTTCCTCTGGCCCATCCCCCCACCTCCCAAAACATTCCCTGCCCAGAGAATACACACTTTCCATAATCCTCTCTTATTCCCCTTCCTCCCTTTAAACCTAATCTTCCCCTCCTAGGTCCTTTTCCACCTGCATGTCATAAGTATGATGCCCAAATTTAAACTGGATCGAAATTAAAGATCCAAACATCAGATCGCCAATCATATGAGACCTAGGAAAGACTTCTTCCCATTCTGTAGACAGGCTGTTCACTCCGGACGGTTTCCTTTGCTGTCCAGATTTTTAATTTCAAGTGACCCCATCTGTCAGTTCTTGGGATTATTTCCGGCTTATGAGAATCCTTTTAGAAAGTTGTTGCTTATACCTAAACCTTCAAGGGCTTTCCCCCTGGCAGTTTCAGGGTCTCGGGTCTATAGTAAGATCTTCTTTCCGTTTTTCATTTGATTTTATGTGGGGAGGAGATAGAGATCTACTTTCACTTTTATGCATATAGGTTTCCCAGCACTGTTTGCTAAAGAAACCTTTCCCAAATGCACATCTTTAACATTTCTGTTAACAGTTCGGGGGCTGTCAGTGTAGAGTGTTATTTTAGAGTCCTTTCTTCTATTCTTTTGCTCTACGTGTCTGTTTTTGTGCCAGTACTAGCGTGTCTTTTGCTACTATAGATCTGTAGTATAGTTTGAGATCGGGTAATGTGGTGCCTTCAAGAATTCTCTTTCTGCTTAAGATGGCTTTGAGCATTTAGGCTCTTGTGTGCTTCCATGTGAACTTGAGGATTTTTTTTCCCTAGTTCTGTAAAATATATCATTGGAATTTTAGTAAGATTGCTGGCTTCTTGGTGTTAATTCTGCCAACCCATGAGCATGGGAAATCTTCCCATCTTCTAGTACCTTCTAGTGTCTTCTTCAATGTCTTTCTTCCATGGTTTAAAGTTTTCATTGTAAAAGTCTTTTACCTTCTTGGTTAGATTGGGTTGTTTGTAGTGATATTTCAGATGGGATTATCTTTTAATAATTTCTTCCTCAACATTACTGATTTCTTTTTGTGTTGATTTTGTATCCTGCTATTTTCTTGAAGAGCTTATCAGAACTAAAAAGTTTTCTGGTGGAATATTTAGGGCATTTCAACTGTAGGCTCCTGTCATCTGAAAATTAAGATAATTTGACTTTATTCCTATTTTTTTACAGTTAAATTCTTACCTGGTTTTATATCAGGTGGTGTTGCGAATGGCTTTCTATTTTATGGAACACTCTGAGGGGTGTTAGCATGGGGTCTTCTTTGAGGGAAGGTCTGGTAGGACACGGCAGTCAATTCATTAAGTCCTACACTAGTTTTCGCTATTAGACTTCATTACTGTTTCCATCTTGTTGGTTGTTTTGGATCTATTTACTTGTTTACATCTTCTTGATTTAATTTGGTAGGTTGTACGTGTCTAGGAGTTTATCCATTTCTGCTACAAGTCCCAGTTTGCTTAGACTATGAATATTCAAAATATTTGCTAATCCCTCAGATCCCATTAGAATCTATTATAGCCTCCTTTTTTGCCTCCAATTTTATTAATTTGGGTTCTCTCAGATTGGCTGGAAATTGATGCTTTTTTTTTTTTTCAAAGCACCAAGTCTTGGGTTGCAACTATGCAAAATTAATAAAAGGTCAGCATTATCTCTTTTCTACTGCTCGCATTCGAAATCCACTATGAGAAAGACTCAAAAATATCAAAAGATAAAACCCCCAAGGAGCTAGCAGTTTGTAGGACAAGACCTAGCTCTGTGCCAGCAGAGGGCTTTCAAATACTACATTCCAGAGTTAAATTTGCCTACCTACTATCACAGGTAAAAATTTACTGGCTTCCACCAGGGCAGGGGCTTCTATGTAAAATGTATGACTCCTCTGCAGAAAAGAAAATCCTAAGAAGGTATGTGTAAGGAAAGGGATGAATTATATATACTCACTTCATGAAACTTGATATATTAATATATTATATAAAATTATATATTAATATAAGTTATCCATAACATTTACAAGTCACCCAGAGCTATCACTTATTGACATGCATGTTCACTGTACAATTATAAATGATACTACTTATTATACATTTTTAATTGCTTTCTTGCTGAGTCTGGCTTGGCTATATAAGTGACAGTATGATAAGGTTCTCTGTCCCTGGAACAGAGCCAGCAGGGTATGGGCCTCCACGACTGTTGGTGGTTGCTGTGGGCATAGGCTTGTTTGTGTGATAGTATACATATTTCCACATTTTTCCTTCGAGGAATTGTCTCTGCCAAGGTTAACAACTCCGTGATAATCAGAGATAGCAAGAGTCTGGGAGGCGAGGGTGTGTCTCAGCAAAATGGTAGAACACTGTGACCTTCAGGACAACCCCTAAGGCTGTGTGAATGAATGCCAAGAACATGAGCTTGAAAATATATAATTTCTCAACTACGCAAAATATAAGGATGCAATGTGAATTGTATAAAAAGCTTCACAGATCTAAAAGAACAAAGGCAACTGCACTATGAGCCAGCTTGTCAGAAAGATGCAAAGGAAGGAGATGAAGAGATTTAGGAAGTGATCGCAGGGCAAGATCCCTGTTCAGCTAAGTATTTGTTTGCTTATGCTTACCAAGGCAGGTAGATTGCTGAGTTCAAGGTCAGCCTGGGACAAAAGGAGTTTAGGTCCAGGCTCAGGCATGGTAGGAATGGTAATTTCAGGACCAGGTTCTACACAGCTATCTTAGTGTCTGGACTTGTGCTTGCTGTCTGTTTTTAAGAATCAAGGGGGGCTGGTGAGATGGCTCAGTGGGTAAGAGCACCCGACTGCTCTTCCGAAGGTCCAGAGTTCAAATCCCAGCAACCACATGGTGGCTCATAACCATCCCTAACAAGATCTGACGCCCTCTTCTGGAGTGTCTGAAGACAGCTACAGTGTACTTACATATAATAAATAAATAAATCTTAAAAAAAAAAAAAGAATCAAGGAGCTGGAGCCATGGGATGCTCAAAAGGGATTTATGGGATAATCAAAAGGGAACCTGGGGTAATGACTGAATTGATATGTAAATAAAAAATTGGGGTTTTGATCTGCAAAAGATGAGCTATCCAGAGAGTTTTTAGACTAGCAAGAGAAAATTGTTTTGAGCAGAACTCAGAGAAAGAGCCATCTGGAAAGCTGTCTCGAGCAGGACATCGAACAGGCCATCAGCTTGTACCTAGGAATTGACGTCAAGTCGTTTACTTCAGTACTGTCGAACCCACCTTCTCTCAGGAACCTTCTCCAAGCTGAGGCTGGTCCTTGGCAGTTTCTAATGACAAATTCTTACATTTCCATAGGTCAGACAACAAACCCACTGATTTCTCACCACCACCACCACCACCACCACCACCACCATCATCATCATCATCATCATCACCATCATCATCAGTACAAAGTGAAGCATCCACTGGGAATGGATCCAAAGAGAAAATATGTCATATTTAGTCTTGATTATACCTTGATAAGGAATTTTCTAGGAGATCGATACATGTGAAATGGCAGACAGATGAATCTACTATAGTCAAAGTGACAACATGACTCACTGCTGCAGGGTAGGGAGCTATCTGTTACTATCTTCATCTGGAATGGCTGTTCCCCAAACAGAACAGAACAGAATGGACAACAGGGTCATACTACATAAATTCCATGACACATTTGTGTAAACCTTCGGGATACTGTTTAAAGAGTCCATTTTAGTTGTTGTTAGTGGTATTTGCTGGTCGGTGCATTTAACTTCTGTTGTTTTACAAAGGCCCACACTCTGCTCCCTGACTCACCATGGTTCTAATCACCCCAGGGAATATGTTGCCTAGAATCTATTCAGATTTTTAAAAGGTTTTTATAATAACTCTCCAGCCTCTTTTAACACGAAGATTAATCTTGGGAGAATACCAACTGCTCACCCCAATGTCACAGTGTGTAATGTATATATGCCACACTAAGATGAAGACATTTAACCCAGTGTGACAATAGGAATTTTACTCATACCTCTGAAAACATTCATTTTAACTGGTATGAAACTAGTCTCATGGTGCCAAAATACTTGGAAAAGAGAAAATGGCTATTTAGTTTATTTTGGTCTAGTTTTATATTATTCCCTTTTCTTAGTATTTTTTTCTAGAAGAATTTTGCTCAGTTAAATAAATGGAAAAGAAAATAGCTGTGTCTATGGGAGACTGTGCATAGTGTTCATGATTTGACGAACAACAAGGTCTCAACTGAAATATGAGTATTTACGGGGACAAAAGATGTGTTGGTGGTTCTCTTTGACTATGGATTTTCCCTGAACCTTTTGTAGTTCCAAAAAGCTAAATGGATTTGAAAAAGAAGCCCCAATTTGTGAAAATAGCATAAACTTCATCAAACTTACTGAGTAGGGTGTGATAAGAACTAGCTCTCATCACTCACCTTCACTACTTCCCCCATGTCTATATAATTAGGACAGATATAACCATCATTTATAGAGGGGCAGACTAAAAGAGATGAGTACAGGATTTCTGCTCAGCTTGGGGCCCTGACTCCAAGGTATGAAAATACATGGCTGTGCTTAAATTCAAAGAACCTGGCCCCCTGAAGTGTCAGAATATGTGGACACCATTCTTACTTTTGAGAAACTTAAATACAATTTGTATTCAGGTTTTTTTTTTTTTAATAGAAGTCTTTCTGGGCTCTACTAGATATGAAGGCTTTAGGCAACAACAGAACTATTTGGAAAATTCTCCTCTTGCTGGAGGTGAAATCCTCCCCAGTTTATAGAACAGATTAAAAATGAGATACACATACACATAACACACACACACACACACACACACACACACACACACACACACACACACACAAACTCTACAGGAGAAAGTTGTTCCCACCAAGGGGCATGCAATAGATAAGCCTTCATGTTGCTATATGGAAAACGGCCTGTCTTAGTTAGGGTACCATGACCAAGGCAAGTCTTATAAGGGACATTTTAGTTGATGCTGGCTTACAGGTTCAGAGATTCAGTCCATTATCATCCAGGTAGGCGCATGGCAGCATCCAGGCAGGCATGGCGCTGGACATGGAGCTGAGAGTTCTACATCTTCATCCAAAAGGAGCCAGGAGAGGACTGTTCTCATGGCATCTAGGAAGAGGGTCTCAGAGCCACTCCCACAGTGAAACACTTCCTTCAACAAGGCCACACCTTGTAATAGTAATAGTGACACTCCCTGGGCAGAACATATTCAAACTACCACATGGCTCAACCCTGGGATCCAAGCTTGGAAGATGTTTTATACACCCAGGGCTGGCATAAAACCCTGGTCTCTATTACAAAAGCCAACAACCCGATTCCTACTAGCCAGTACACTGCTAGGAATGCAGGGCCTGACAAATAGAAACATAGACTCCTACTAGATAATTCAAGACAAAATTTTCTGAATGCATAATGCATTTTTATTTGAAAATGCGTGTCTTCCAAAAACTGAGTTGCTGTGGGGAGAAAGTCTCACTGTCGGTTGTGTCATGTGACTGTTTCCGAATCAAATGAGAGTTAAGTCTTCATTATACAGGGTTTAGTCCATCAGAATCATTTGGGTCCCTGAATATAAATCGCTCCAAACAAGTCTTGTTTGTTTGGAGTTTTCCTATTGCTTAATCAGAAACAAACTTCCCTGTGAGGTTAGAGGAGATGCTCTGGAAGTAATGTAGGAACACTTTATGGTCACATCAAACTCTTGGTTCTGTTTCTTGTCTCATTAGAATAAAAACAAGCCTAAAGCTAAGAGGAACTTGGGAGGAATTTTGTTTGACAGAAATAGAGGTAAGATTGGGTGGACCATGGGCTACCTCTGAGGCTGGTTCTCTGTGTTGTGTATCAATGCCAGTTATCACTGTTTTCATTTAATGCTCTGTGTTGTTGTTAGGTGCCATCATTGGGACTAGAAGTGTAAAGGTGAAGACAGGAGCTTTGGACACCGAGAAGCTCACAGTAAATTGGAGACATAAGATATATCCATATAAAAAGATCATTATTCAAACCAGAAAACCAGCTGACATATAAATGGACAGAAAAATATTTTTAATTTATTTAATTTGTTCATTGACAATCCACATATGTATACCATATGTTCTGGTTACTCTCATCTCTTACTCAATTCACTCCATTGCTGTCTACTGTCACCCCTCTTCCCTGCATATATATATATATGTGTGTGTGTGTGTGTGTGTGTGTGTGTGTGTGTGCATGTATATATGTGTGTGTACATATTATATACATGTGTGTATATTTGTTTTGTTTTGTTTTTAATAACTAGACACCATGTATGGTCATGGGTTTGGAGCTATCCATTGAAACCTGGTGGCCTCAACAGTGGGTGTACAACTAAAGATAGTGATTCTCTCTCTTCAGGAATGTATCCATAGTAACAGATATGCAGTAAGGGGGGAAGCCCCGTGAGCCTTATCCCATTCACAAATGATTGTGATCAGGGCCAGTCTTGTGTAGGCCCAGTGCAAGTGACTACAGTTGCTGTGAGCCTGTGATTTGCAAGGGTTGTGCTGGGCCTGAAAGTGGCACTCTGCAGCCCTTCTCCCTGTCTTTTGGCTCTTAACATTCTTCTGCAGTGCTTGCTGAGCCTTGGGTGGGGTACTGTGAAGTGTCTTGTTTAGGGGTCGGAACTCAGCTGTCACTTATTTTCAGCAACTTTGGCAGCTACATGTCTGTAACAGGGGCTTCTCTGATTAAGGCTGAGAGTAGCTTTTGTCCTTGGGTATCATATTTATATATTTAGAAGGCACTTTAGTTTGATGCTATAAAAAGTATAAAATTAATTTGCTTTTAAAATTAAGGTTTTCCTGATGAAGTACAATCAGTCCCCTTAAGCTTCACTTGGCATGTCTGGAACCAGTGTTCAAACATGAGAGGAATAGAACAGAAAAGTCACAACATAAATTTAATATGAGATCCCTAATATACGTGTTTGTGCATTCTCTCTCTCTCTGAGAGAGAGAGAGAGAGAGAGAGAGAGAGAGAGAGAGAGAGAGAGAGAGAGAGAGAGAGAGAAATTCTAGGATCTAGGGAGAAAATTTTATCTTTAAGGATTTGGGGAAACATAAAAAGGGTAAATTTCTTCAACTTAACTATGTTAAAAGTTCAAGATTTATTTGAAAATTTGTTCTGAGTTACACACTGGTGATATCTATATATTTCTGGGTGTATGTTATGCTTCCATTAAAAAGAAATAAGAGTTGTGTACCTGTGAAATAACTCAGTAGCATGGACCTTATTTTAAATGGAGCTTTGCAGATAAATCCTCAGACATACCTCTACTTCTCTATTGCTGGCTCTGTTTCTCTTCACAGGCACATGTTACATGTCCTATGCTGATGTATGTGTTGTAGGAAGGAACCAGCACTGCTTGACATGACAACTGTTGTCTAGTAAGGAATGAAAGGGGAGTAGCTTTCTCTGGTCACATAATCAATCCGTATTCACAAAATCTTGAAAAAAATACAGAGTTCAGGGCAAACCTGACAAGAGCAGGTTTGAGAAAAAAAGGCAAAAGGAAAATAAATACATGGGATTTTGGAGAATCTGTTTCTAACAAACTCATCAGGGAGTTCTGCTTGAGGTGGGATTGGCTAATGAACCCCAAAATCTAAAGAATCCATATGGACAGGGTTGCAAGATTGAGCAAAACAACCAGCCAGGCAACAGAAGCAGAATGAATGCCTTTGTTGATGTGGATTCAGACGAACAGCAAAATGTTAGTGTAAGCATGTTTCACTAAATATATGGGGCAAATAAATAGCTAAATATGTCTGTTCCTCTAGCTGAGGTTTAAGTAGGCATCCTGTGTAATGCCTGAGTGTGGGTTAGTCAGAAGTGGTTTGCTCCTGTCTGTGGGGGTGTGGGGTGGGGGTGGGGGGAGTGGGGGTGGGGAAGAGTGTTGTGGAGCAACCAAGACCCTGCTCCCTGTGAGGCATCCTCTCCCCTGCTTAGCATTGGAAGGCTTTTGTCACTGCTAGCTTGAGGAAGCAATCTGGCTTGAAGGAGAAGACAGACATAGGAAAATGAAGAAGCGGGATTTTTATGGTATGAAGGAAATATAACAACCTATGAAACGAAAATAGAAGTACGCTTAAAATAATTAAAGACTACAGACTGTGTAAAGGATAGGCAGAGGACAAATAGAGCTTTTAGAATAAAAGTTTTTGTTTTTTGTTTTTTCCGAGACAGGGTTTCTCTGTATAGCACTGGCTGTCCTGGAACCCTCCGCCTGCCTCTGCCTCCCGAGAGCTGGGATTAAAGGCGTGCGCCACCACAACCGGCCACCGACCTTTGACTCTAACGTGTCCCTAACAGTGTTTTAAATTGCTCAGGGTCCAGTTTCCGGAGCTTTTCGGCAGCTGTGGAGCCTTTAGGAAGTGGGCCTGTTACAGGAAGTAGGTCACTGGGGTGGACCTTTGGGTGGTCTCCTGGTTGCAGCCTAGCTTTCTCTACTTGTGTCTGCTAGCGCAGAAAGACTTGGCCGCATCACCACGAGCTCTGTGATAACGTGTGTCCCTGACCAGATGCCCTAGACTTTCCAAAACTATGAACTCTCTCTTCCCCTAAGTTCCCCTCTCAAGTACTTTATCACAGCAATGAGAAAAATGACTAATGCAAAGGCAGGGGTGGAAGTACCTGGTGTCTTCACTTTGCCCTCAGCAGATAAAAAATTAAGGAAATACGCATATGGAGACAGGCTTTTCCTCTGACCCTGGGGATCCCACAGGTGGTCTGTCTTCATTCCCAGCGTGAATTTTTTTTCCAGTGGAATCATTATCCTTCAGGTCCCATACCCTAGAAAGTATGGAGAAATTAGAGAGAAGTCTAATCTAATATGCATCTACTATAGCTAACCTGCCAAGCACGAAGTGCACCAGAAAGTCGAGAGGAGTTTGGATCAGACCACTGAGATAGATGAATGGTTAATAAGGAGGGTGTCACAGTAAGAAAGGAAGGGAAGGGAGCCTTTGTGTCACGACATAAACAAGAGAGTCTCTAAGAGTCTGAGGGGCATCTCAAAGGAGTCGGTATAAGGCTTCTGTGGGACTATACAAAATTAACTCCTTGTAATGCACAAGAGAATGGGGAGATTGCAGCATCATGTCTGTGAGTCCCAGAAACACAGATCTCCGAGAAAGTTCCATGTTGTCCAACTGGGCATTCAAGAAGCACAAAGTAGAAAGAATAGGGAGAGTTCGGAAAGGAGACAGTCTGAGACTTTTTTTAAGGGGAAGCCTAAGTCTTCACCCTGGGGAAGTATGTCTACACCATACTGGGTCTATACCAAAGTCTAAACCCAAGGTTGCCCCTAGACACAAGGTTGAAAAATAAACATAAGAAATATTGCTACTTAGGAACACTTTGCTTGCTTTTTATTTTTTTATTTTTGTCCTCTCACATTTCAACTATTTCTGGCTTTGCATTAAAATAATACTTTCCCCCTCTCTTTCTGAAGCTGAGAACTTACGCGAAACCAAAATCAGTTACCAAAGACTCCGAAGAGTCTTGATGTCTTTTTCTCCATCATGGGTATTTCTTATCTGTCTTTACTCCTTGGGACTCAGACTGCTGCCTCCTGAGGTCTTTCTCAGGCCTGAGCCATCTGCCTTCTCTCTTCTGAATAGCCCTTTAGGAGTGCCACAATTTCTCTAACTTAGTTTGCTAAGGAAAACTTGTTCTGGTTTGGTTTGGTTTATTTCATTTTGATTTGGGTTTTCTCTTTCTTTTAAGACCAAGACTACTCCCACAGAGCCCTTTATGAAGCAAAACATCTCCCCTGCTACAAATTCTGACACCACTATAGAGGATGAGATTTCAGCTGTGGGTTTTTTGTTTTGTTTTTTTTTTTATTGGTGGTTTTTGGTGACAATGATTTTCCCCTTAGTGATCAAGTTCTGATATAATAGGGATCACCAGATTTTAGTCATCATGACTCCTAATGTCCTAAGCAGGCTACTGTTTGGCTTACTGTCCCTACTCCCATCAAGTGTTAAACTTAGTCCCCAGTGTAATGATGGTAGGAAGTGGAATCCATTGGTGGGTGGTGAGATCTCATAGGTGGAGCAAATGGATAGAATTATCACTAGAGTAGATTCATTATCATAAAAGAGAGTCTCTGTGAGAAGGGGCGTCTGACCCCTCTTTAGTCCTCCCTCTTCCTACTTTCTCTCCAACCTCTCCCCCTTCCCTTTCAACCTTCCCCAAGAAAGCCCTTTCCAACTGCCAGATCCTTGATATTGTCACAGGCTCTAGTACTATGAGAAATAAATGCATGTTCTTTATATATCACCCAGATCTGCACAATCTCTTAGAGAAGTACAAAAAGAACTGAGACACTGAACCAGCCATGGAGTGGTATGTAGGAATGGGTTGCATGCTTGCACGTACATTGCATGAAAACTTCCAAGGGTGGGAAAGGCAGACATTTAGGGAATAGGTTATGTTTTAGAACACATGAAACGGGCAAACCCAAGCCCCTGTCAAAGCTACCCCATCAAAGCAAACCATGATCGTTATACACAGATATATCACCGATAAGGAAGCTGAAGCCAAAACGTTCAATCATGTCTCCAAGTTCTCTTCCTAGTAAGCAGTTAAGCTGCACTTTGACCCTGCTTTCTGATTCGAACAACCATTTTCTTCCAGTTCTACTGCACAAGCTATAGAGTTTCCCTTTCAGACTAACGTGTTTTATTTTAGCATAAAGGGAAAAAATTAAAGGTTGTTATAACTACAAACACTTGGTACTTGTTCCTACACGTTCTTACATGACGAAAGCTCAATCCCTCCTCACAAGAGAATTTCCCAAAGGGTCAACAGGAACTGGATTATGTATTTCTTTGAGTACAGCTTTATTGTCTTTGTTGAAGATCAGCATGTGATATGCCTAAGGGTGTTGTGACTCCTGCAGTTACAGAAGTCAGGTTGGCCTCCTCCCTAGTAAGTGAGGTAGGCATCTTATAGCCCAGATTACTTCCTGGATATGGTTCTCAGCTATGTTGTCAACCAACAGCATCACACCATCAGGACTGAACAGCATCCTTCCAGGAGGGACACCCTAAAAGCTCCAGCAGATCAACCTATCATTCCCTAAGTCATCAGCCCTCTTGTGTGCCCAAAGAAGAGCCACAGATGTTTCTTTATAGTTCAGTAGATGATCAGAAGTGGTATGGAGCCATTGGTGTGGGCATTTTTAAAATGGACTCATTTTACAAACACCTAGACATTTGTTAGATGCCCACATTGTGCTGGGCTCTGGGGATATGCTAACAAGACACAACCTTGATCCTCATGTGACAGGAAGCCAATGTGGAACAGATTCTGTGAGTTACATAAATGGCCTCTCTTTTCACCTCTGGCTTACTTTACTGCAGCCCAACACATCTCTCTCTCTCTCTCTTCTTCTTCTTCTTTTTTTTTTTTTCCAACAAATGAATTGTCAGCTCTGTACCAAAACCACTACTGGATAACAGAGATGCTGACCAAGATTTTGTGCAGGAAAAGTCCCGTACAAAATCTCCTACGTGAATCTTATAATGAAGTCCTAAACAAAACCCCAGAGAATGATCATACCTCAGCAAAATACTGTGTATCATTGTGATTGTTGGCAAGAGGGACAAATACAGGTGCTAGAAAACTGAGTAAGAGCCCAGCAGAGGTGGCGCACATCTTTAATCCCAGCACTTGGGAGGCAGAGACAGGTGGATTTCTGAGTTCGAGGCCAGCCTTGTCTACAGAGTGAGTTTCAGGACAGCCACGGCTATACAGAGAAACCCTGTCTCGGAAACCAAAAAA
>NC_034590.1:147859613-147873166 GCF_900095145.1 Mus pahari
AGAGATGTTCCCATGGATAATTCATTAGAACAAGCTAGTTTCCATGGACCTCTCTCTCTCTCTCTCTCTCTCTCTCTCTCTCTCTCTCTCTCTCTATCTCTATCTCTCTCTCTCTCTGTGTGTGTGTGTGTGTGTGTGTGTGTGTTTGGTGGAATGTCTGACAAGGATTATGTGGCTTCTATTACTCATGGTGGTCAAGGCAATAGGTAACATCCGACTTTCTTCTTTTGGTGTTATTCCACATATATTTCTCTGTATATTTTAATACTAGAAACATTCTAGCTCTACCACATCCTTCCAAAAAGACCTGTAATTTATACATGCACACTTTTGCCATCATCATAGGTATTGTCACTATGTTCTGGTATCACTCCACAAAACACAGAGCATTGTCAGTAAGTCCATTGTACCACACTGATGTGTGGTACTTACACACACACACACACACACACACACACACACACACACACACACATTGTATATATATAATGCATGTGTGTGTGTTCTGTATAAAACCCCATCCATGTGGTTGGTCCCAACAAATGATCCTGGATTGTTGTTGTTATTGTTTTGTTGTTGTTAAGTATCTTGTCATTAAAAATGGATCACTTTGGAGGTTTTCTCTCAATATTCACAATACTAAGAACTGACCAATTAAGCTCTTTACTGGGTAGATATTGTGTCAACGAACATTTATCAGGTACATATGGAATCATAGTTGATCTAATGATGAGCACTTGTGCTTGTAGAAGAGGATTGCTGTGAGTTTGAGGTTATTGTTAAATTCTTTGGATTTAGAAATTTCTAGAAGATTAATGAAATTTGTGTCTGTGTCTATGAGGGAGCTTTAAGACACAGCTTATGAGATCTTGGATCTAATGAATCAATTGACCCATTGGTGGATTTGAATTTGAATAGATGATTGAGAGGTGAGGACACTGTGGAAGAATATTCTTGGAGGAGATGAGTGGCTAGAGGTGTACCATTGAAATCATATCTTAGCTCTGACCTTCCTATCACCTCTCTACTTTCTGGGTGCCATAAGGTGATGCTCTGCCATGATGCACTGCATGGCCATTGCCAAGAAATCAAAGAGCCAGTTGATCATGGACTGATACTTCTGAAACCATGAGTCAAAACAAATCTTTATTGCCTGTGGTGATCAGTTTTGTTGGAAGTCTCAAGGAGGAATTATCTACAGCAGGAATTACTTTGATTACCTTACTTGAGGTAAGAGAAGGTGCCACTATGGGTGTCACCATTCCCTAGGCAGGGAATTCTGGATTACATAAGAGTAGAGAAAGTGAACTGAGGGCAAGCATGCAGCATTAGTTCCTTGCTTTCTGCTCTTGACTATGGATGTGATACAATCAGTTGCTTCAAGTTCCTGCTGCCTTGACTTCCCTGCAATGATGTACTATAATCTGGAACTCATCCAAGAGTCCCATTAGCAGCAGAAAAGGAAATTGAGATCCTGCCTTTGAGTTGTTTAATCACATGTATATCATGATGATGAAACATCTAACCCAATTGTTCTGTTCTTTCCTGAGAATGTACACCAGGTAGAGTCCTATGGGTGTTCTCTGCTGTCCCTAGTTCTCAGTGCACTGTGGCGGTCCCTCGTCAGTGAACTTAATGCAATGATCTTTCCAATCATTGAGAGTCTGCACCAAAATAGTTTTATCATGACCACTCTGCTCCTCACCCTTCTGTCCCTGTCAAGTCAAGCTAGAGTCTCTTACCAAGTTGTAGATTCTTGTTTTAAATATATCCTCTCTAGTAAATGGAAACCTAAGTATCGCTGATGATTTTTTTTTTTTTTAAGAAAACTCAGTTTTGAGGCCAGAGAGATGGAGTAGCTTTAAAAGCAGTGTTTCTCAGCCTTCCTAATGATGAGACCCTTCAATACAGTTCCTTAGGTTGTGGTATAATTGTAATTTTGCTGCTGTTATGAGTCTTAGTGTAAATATCCATGTTTTCTGATGATCTTAGTCAACTCCCGTGAAGGGTCATTTGACTCCCACCAGGGTTACAGCCAGTAGGTTGAGAAATGCTGCCTTAAAGGATTAGATTTACAACTAGCAAAATTGGTTCTGGTGTTAGAGATTTGGTTCAGTGGGAAAATATTTGACATGCAAATATGAGGACCTGAGTTTGAATCCCTGGCATCCACATAAAAGCACAGCAGTGTGTGCCTATGATCTCAGTGTTAGGAAGAAAGAAATTGGTGGGTCTATGGAACTAGCCAGTCAACCAGCCTCAATGAATCTATAAACTTCAGGTTCAGTGCAAGACTCTATCAAAAAACATATGGTAGAGAGAAATTGAAGAAGACATTGTCCTCTGGTTTACACACACACACACACACACACACACACACTATTCAACACTGACAAGGGCCATGTAGGACAAACAACAAATGGCTTTAGAACTCATGGAATGCAGCCCACAGGATACCACAGCCACATGGGGGTCCTCTGTGTGGCATGGCCCAGAGGACTGTCTCCTGAGGACTTCCTGCTGTTATGGAATTCTGCCCTGCTTGCTGGGCATCCCTCTTAATTAAAGAATTATATGAAAACTTTAAGGGGCCTTCAAGTCCCTCACTGGGCAGTACCTCCTGCACTCACAGTACTGATGCTTGATCTCTTTCAGGCCCTGCTGCTGGAGCAGATTAATGATTCAATCACTACCCTAGAGAAGAACTTAAGAGACACAGATTGTCAACAATGACAACCACCCTTAGAAAACATTTGGAAAAATAAAATTGTTAGTGAAGCTGGGTTAAGATGTTTTCACCACTGGTTCTGATGTAGAAAATCTTAGGGAAGAATTTGAAGTTCAGAAAGGCACGTTCTTACTAGTTAAGCTAGGGACCTTTTATGGTCAGGGAACAAGAACAATGGCAGCACTGGCTGACATGACTCTCACTGATTTCTTATACTCGTTTTTGCCCTCAGCTTCCTGATATGATTTATTAAGAATTGTTGATGAGTAGATGTGCATTTTGAGGATTTAAGGTAGATATGACTGATTTTTATATAAAAGCTCTAATAACTGGCACTTTGGGCAGCAGCTCCTATAGTTATGTGGATTCACCTAGTCATCAGCTCTAAGTACTGAGCCTCTAAGGTTGCCTGCCTCGGTTTACCCACCATATGGATGGCAAAGCCAGTCACTGGCACAACAACCCCAAAAAGATAAATAAAAATCAATCCTTAAGAACAATAAAAAGAAGGAAAAAGAAGAATCAGTTCTGTCTAATTTTGATCCAACTTGAACCCTGAGTTAGGTCAAAGTACAAACCAGAGAGAGAAGCCAGCCCACTAGCCTTGTTAAGATATATTTTAAGGGTCTGGAGAAATGGATCAGCAGCTGAGAGCACTTACTGATCTTCCAAAGGACTGGAGTTTGGTTCCCAACACCCACATGGTGGCTCACAACCATCTGTTCTGACACCTTCTGATGCACATACAAACATGAAGGCAAAACTACCATATATAGATAAAATGAAGCTTATTTTAGGGAGACTGAACTGTAGTAAGATCTTGAGCAAGGCTTTTCCTGGTGTTGCAGAATTGGCTAGCCACCAGGCTAATAAGTAGCCTGCATCACCCTTCACAGAAGCAACTGGAGCCTGGCACTTCCTTGGGGAAAATAAGAACAGCTGGCTCCCTCGGTTACTCAGCTTGCAGCACATGATTCTCTCCTGTCTCTGTGGACTATACAGGCCACCGTGGGAAACAGTTCTGAGCCTGGGAATGTCAGACCTTAGGGAGGAGGGCTCAGCTCCCCTTCTGTGCCCGTGAAAGAAACATCCCCAAGAGAGACAGAGAGTGACAATGGTGCGGACAAGAGGGGTCATCATATTTTGTTTTCTCCTTGGATGCAGGCTTATTTGATGGAGTTCTTCTGCCCACTGTCTTGTCAGAGGAGAGGGAGCTGGACAGGGGCTACAACCTGGAGGGGTCTGCCTGCTTGCTCTTGGATGTGACAAACTATTTCTCCTTGAAGAGAAACAGTTTCTCTCTCTCTCTCTCTCTCTCTCTCTCTCTCTCTCTCTCTCTCTCTCTGTGTGTGTGTGTGTATTATAGTGCCTTGCAAAGCCAGAAGGTATTTGAATCCCCTCCAGTTGGAATCGCAGGTGTGTGTGAGCCGCCTGACATGGCAGATGAGTTCTCTACGCGAGCAGTGCATGCTCTGGACTGATGAGCCATCCCTGTAACACCTTAAGCCCACTCTAATAGCTCACCTCTTAACTTACGTACCCAGCTAAAGGCTACTTGGACTGTCCCTAACTAAGGAGGAAATGAGCTGGAAGTCACACTTAGCCAGAAACCATTTTGTCCCTCTAGGAGACATTTGACTGTGCTTGGATTCATTTTTCATTTTTCCAACTGGAGGCAAAGCACTAAACCCTACACATCACACAGGACCACTCCCCACAGCTGCATTTGGACAAAATATCAAAAGTGCTGAGATAGACTGGAGTGGGCACTGAAGTCTTTCATAAGTACTATCATTCCTCCTACAATAGTCATTAGCTCTTCTGTCTTGTGGCTGAGGAACTGGGGCTTACAGTGGTTTGCTCCAAGCCACACAGCACGTAAGGAGTGAGGGTGGACTTGAACATAGGTCAGTTCAAAGCCCTTCCAGGTTCTTGCAGTGCAAAGCAGGAACAGGAGGAGTTGAAAGAGAGCCAGGTCTAAGAAAGGGAACAAGGACTGGGGGATGACCTCCCTGCCAGGAATGTTCCAAATGCCACCCGCATGCCACCTCATTTGAAATCTGCAAAGAGGAGAAAATGTGACCTTGAGCAGTCTCTGCTCCCTTGGCAAAGACAGCTTGACAAGATCCTGCTCTACATCAGAGATGATGGAGCTGTGACTCTAGTCCCGGGAGCCCACAGTGACTACACTGCTGAGCTATCTCCCATCTGCCTGAGGCCCCAGCTGTGTTCCCAATGAATCATGGCCTTCAGCTCGGAGGAGCCATGCCAAACTCCTCTCCATTCTGCCTTTGGTATGGCAGGCCTGGCCTCCTGCATGCCCTGTGACTCACTGCCAATAAGGTCACCTTGTGAAGCCATCTGGTAATTAATAGTGTAATTCACATTCTCCATGAGGTCTACCTTGTTGTCCCCTCCCCTGTCTTTCAATAATTTCATATTTTTCACCCCATGGCCCCTCAAATGAAGTTTGAACGTGTTCTAAGCGATCCTGACCTTCTGAGGTAGATTCTCTGTCTTAATTATGCTCTTCAAAATACCAGGCCAACTGGAAACTGACTTCTTTCGTTTTGTCAATGTGACCCTGGGTTTGAAACCCAGAGCCTCAAGAACTTAGATCCTACACTGCTACCCCTTCTGACTCCAGCTCGGGGGTAACTCCTTTGTTTAAAGGGACAGGAGCATGTAAATTCAATCTAAACTAGCACCAAACAAGAAGAGCCCTCAAGGGTCACAGACTTTTAGAGAATTTATATTAAAAAGCCTCCAGAGATGTGGGCACTGTGAAAGTTCTTGTTTATCAAGAGTGGAATTGTTTGCTCCTCGCCAGGGCTGCAAGAATAAGCACACCTTTCATTAGCTGGGCACGTGTTGGTGCACACCTGCTGGGTTTTAAAGGGCATACGTTCTTTAGCCAAATATGGCCTTGGCATATAGCCAGGCTCATGGGGCCTCAGAGTATCTCACCTTTAGCCTGACTGATGTCATGTGACCTCCATCTTACCAGGACCTAAGCTTTGGGTTGGGTGAGATGTGGGTTCTTCATTAGGGGTAGTGGTTCAAATTTTCACAGCCTCACTCAGTCCTCTTGCTGTTGGCTGGTATCATCTTAGCGGCTCCTAGAAATAGATTGCACTGTAAAAATGGCAATGATGAAACAATGAAAACAACAAAAACGTGTGGGGTTTTAAAAGCCGACAGACAAAAACACAGTAAGTAAAGTCACTTAGAAAGAACAGTCCATCAGGTGACAGCGAGAAACGCATTCTTTTTTATAGGTTATTTCTGATTTCTGAGCAGTTGCAACAATAACAAGCCTGTTGTGGTAAATCTCTCCATCCCAAATATGCCCCAGCAATGAAAACATGACACAATTAATATGAATACATGGTGCGCCTAGATTAGGCAGATCTACCACTACACTACCATCTTCCACATCTATGAGACCCCCTTAGAACTTGTGGTTTCTCCAGGACATGTGCTTCTCCACTTTTCTTCTTCTCCTCCTCTGTGTCCTTTCTCTCCTGTTTTCTCCTTCTTCATTCTCTACCTTCTGCTCCATCTTCCCTTTATCTGCCCAATCATCAGCTCTCCTTTATTTTACAAGTTAAGGTTGAAGCAGGTTCACAGGAAATCACCTGAGTGCTAACTCATTCGAAACCCCTCACAGGAGAATGGAATTAACATCAAATATAATTAACCCAGGGCTATCCACAACACAAACCAACTGGTCTTATGTTGTAACACAAAACAATGCCAACTTATAGCATTCTGAGGGAATTCAAAATGAATGTGAGTAACATTTGTGGGATTGTTTTACGTGGAATTTGTAATATTTACAGATATTAGGAACCCCTAATTTCACCCTTTTCTCCTAATTCTAAGTGCCAGCTATAAAACCTGTTTATTGCTTCCTACCCAGGCCAGATCAGCCACCAGATACCCAGCTACACCTATAGCCTGCGTGCCTCCCAGGAGGTCCACAGAAATCAAAGACATGGATGAGAATCTCCCCCAAATACCCACACCAGCTGGGGCAACCACAGGGCCCAGCTGATTTGGGACACCCCCCCACCCCCGTGAGCTCCACCTTCATTCCAACCAGATTCCTAACCAGGCCATATCAGCAGCCAGAAACATCCCTATGCCACAGCCTGCTTGCCTCCTAGGAGATCCACAGCAACACAGAGCCCAGCTGACATGAGGCCCACCTGCCCTGAAGCGCTCCACCTTCCTACTGGCACCACTTCTCCACCCGGGCCAGATCAGCGGGCCCAATACCCTCCCACACCCCACAATCTGTCTGCCTCCAAGGAGACGCAAAGTAACCAGGGACACAGCCTGCCTGCCCCATAGGAGGTCTGCAGTAACCAGAGTTGCATGAAGCCTGCTCTAACCAGAGACAGCTCTACCTGCCTCCAAGGAGGCCAGTTCTAGTCAGAGACATCCAGACCAGTGAACATCAGAGATAACAAGATGGTCAGAGGAGCATATGCATCAGAACCTAAAGCAATCTGCTACCACGAGAACCCAGGTCTGCTACCACAGCAAGCCCTGGATAGCCCAAAACACCTGAAAAGCAAGATAGTGACCGAAAAATCCCATCTCATGAAGATGATAGAAGCCTTTAAGGAGGATGTAAAAAACTCCCTTAAAGAAATACAGAAAAACACAGGTAAACAGGTAAAAGCCCTTAAAGAGGAAACAAAGAAATCCCTTAATGAAATACAGGAAAATACAATCAAGCAGGTGAAGGAATTGAACAAAATGTCCCAAGAACTAAAAATGGAAATAGAAACAATAAAGAAAACACAAAGGGAGGCAACCCTGGAGATGAACAACTTAGGAAGGAGATCAGGAGATACGTATGCACGCATCACCAACAGAATACAAGAGATAAAAGAAAGAATTTCAGGTGTAGAAGATACCATAGAAAATATTGACACATCCATCAATATTGTCTATGGTATCTTCTACACCTGAAAAAATTTCAGGTGTAGAAGAAAATACAAAGTGTAAAAAGCTCCTAACCCAAAATATCCAGGAAATTCAAGACACAATGAAAAGATCAAACCTAAGAATAATAGGAATAGAAGAGGGTGAAGAATCCCAGCTCAAAGGGCCAGAAAGCATCTGCAATGAAATCATAGAAGAAAATTTCCCTAACCTAAAGAAAGAGGTAGCCATAAATGTACAAGAAGCCTACAGAACACCAAATAGATTGGACCAGAAAAGAAAATCCTCCCACCACGCAATAATCAGAACACTAATAACACAGAACAAAGAAAGAATATTAAAAGCAGTAAGGGGGAAAGGTCATATAAAGGCAGACCTATCAGAATTACACCAGACTTCTCAACAGAAACTCTAAAAGCCAGAACTAGAAGCAATCTACCTAAAATTCCAGAGCAAGACAAGGTTGTCCACTCTCTGCCTATCTATTCAAAGCAGTACTTGAAGTTCTAGCCAGAGCAATTAGACAACAAAAAGAGAACAAGGGGATACAAATCGGAAAGAAAGACAACAAAGTATCAGTATTTGCAGAAAATATATAAGGGACCCACAAATTCTAACAGCGAACTCTTACAGTCGATAAACAACTTCAGCAAAGTGTCAGGATATAAAATTAACTCAAAACAAACAAACAGTAGCCATCCTTTACACAAATGATAAACAGGCTGAGAAAGAAATTAGGGCAACAGCACCCTTCACAATAGTCACAAATAAATAAAATCGCTTGGCGCAACTCCTACCAAGCAAGTGAAAGATCTATAAGACAAGAACTACAAATCCCTGACAAAAGAAGATCTCAGAAGATGGAAAAATGTCCCATGCTCATGGACTGGCAGGATTAACATAGTAAAAATGGCCATCTTACCAAAAGCAACCTACAGATTCAATGCAATCCTCACCAAACAACTCTTCATGGACATGGAAAAAGCAATTCTCAACTTCATATGGAAAAACAAAAAAATCCAGGATAGCCAAAACAGTTCTCAACAATAAAATAACTTCCAAGGGAATCACCATCCCTGACCTCAAGCTGTACTACAAAGCAATAGTGATAAAAAACCGCATGGTATTGGTACAGAGACAGACAGGTCGATCAGTGGAGTAGAGTCAAAGACCCAGAAGTAAACCCACACACCTATGGACACTTGATCTTTGACAAAGAAGCCAAAAACATACAGCGGATAAAAGAAAACATCTTCAATAAATGGTGTTGGTCTAACTGGTGGTCTGTATGGAGGAGAATGAAAATAGATCCTTATTTGTCACCTTGCACAAGGCTCAGGTTCAAGTGAATCAGGGACCTCAACATAAAACCAGATACACTGAATCTAATAGAAGAGAAACTGGGAAATAACCTTAAACACATTGACATGGGGGAAGTTTCCTGAACAGAACACCAACGGCTCAGGCTCTAAGATCAACAATTGATAAATGGGATCTCATGAAGCTGAAAAGCTTCTGTAAGGCAAAAGACACCATCAATAGCACAAATTGACAACCTACAGATTGGGAAAAAAACTTCACTAACCCTACATCTGACAGAGGGTCCTTAGTCATCAGAGACATGCAAATCAGAATGACCCAGACATTTCACCTCATACAAATCAGAATGGCTAAGATCAAAAACTCAAGTGACAGTACATGCTGGCAAGGATGTGAAGAAAAAGGAATATTCCTACATTGCTGGTGGAATTGCAAGCTGGTACAACCACTCTGGAAATCAATTTGGAGGTTCCTCAGAAAATTGGAAATGGTTCTACCTGAAGACCCAGTTATACCATTCCTGGGCATATACCCAGAAGATGCTCCAACATGTACTAAGGACACATGCTCCACTATGTTCATAGCAGCCTTGTTTGTAGTAGTCAGAAGCTGGAAACAATCCATATGTCCCTCAACATAAGAATGGATGCAGAAAATGTGGTTCATTTACATAGTGGAATACTATTCAGCTATTAAAAATGAAGACATCATGACTTTTGCAGGCAAATGAATGGAACTAGAAAATATCCAGAGTGAGGTAACTCAGACTCAAAAGGACATGCATGGTATGTACTCACTGATGAGTGGATATTAGCCAAAAAGTACAGAATACCTAGGACACAACCCATAGATCATAAGAGGTGTAACAAGCAGAAAGGCCCAAAAGAGGATGTTTCAGTTCCACTTAGGAGGGGGAAGGAAATAATCGTGGTAGGCAAAGGGAGGGATGGAGGTGCATGGGTGGGAGAGGGGAAGGGGGAACAGGATTAGGTGTGATGAGGGACAGGAGAGAAGTCCAGAGGGCCAAGAGAATGAATAGAGATAAGCAGCCTCAGAGTGGGGTTGGGTGGGAGGACCCTCTAAAAAGCATCAAGGACCTGAGAGACTCTAAAGACTCAGTGGGGGTGACCTTAGCCAAAATGCCCAACATTGGTGAGAGGGAACTCAAAGAGCCTACCTCCAGTAGATAGACAGGTCCTCAAGGAGAGGGACAGGGTTAGTAATCCACAGTCAAAATTTCTGACCCAGAACTGTTCCTGTCTAAAAGAACCGCAGGGACAAAAATGGAGAAGAGACTGAAGGAAAGGCGGTGGTCCAATGACCAGCCCAACTTGGGATCCATCTCATGTGTGGGGCACCAAGGCCTGACACTATTACTGATCCTATGGTGTGCTTACAGATGGGAGCCTGGCATGGCTTGTCCCTGAGAGGCCCTACCAGCAGCAGACTGAGACAGATGCAAATACTTACACCCAACCATTGAACTGAAGCCAGGGACCCCAATGGTTGAATTAAAGGAAGGATTAAAGAAGCTGAAAGAGAGAGCAACCCCATAGGAAGAGCAACAGTCTCAACTAACCCAGACCCCAGGGAGTTCCCAGAGACTAAGCCACCAACCAGGAGCATACACAAGCCCATCTGAGGCCCTCCCCCCACCCCCACCCCACCCCCACTGGGCACATATATAGCAGAGGTCTGCCTGGTCAGGCCTTAGTGGGAGAAGATGAGCTTAATCCTCAAGAGACTTGAGGCCCCAGGGAAAGGAGAGGCCTGGTGGGGGTGAGGAGCACTCTCTCAGAGGCAAGGGGAAGAGGAATGGGATGAGGAACTGTGGGGAGGGGGGCAATGGCGGAGCAACTACAGGAAAGTGAATAAAGTAATAAAAATTGAAAAAAGCTATAAAATCAGATAAGAAAAATCAAAAAATAAATCGGTCAATTAACAAAAGGGCCTGTTTATCAGTTTCCCTTGTACATCATAAAATAGCCAAGGTCTTCAGAAGCTCCTGTAGAAATGTTATATCCAGGGGGCTGAAGGACTTAGTGCTGTCTAACCATGTTTCTGGAAACAGGTGGCGGCGACATGGGAGACTCCACTGGAGAGATCAGGTTAAGGAAGTGGAGTGCCACCACACCCACCACTCTGAGTCAGCCCCGGAGAAAGAGAGGAGCCAGGAATCAAGCTACGGAGATGGGGCTACAAAGCCTTGGATAGAGGCAGAGGAAGCCTGCACACAGGGATTCCCCAGGCAGAGTGAGATGCTGCACTGCGAGCCTCCCTTCCTGTTCTGTGGCCTTTGGCTAGCACACTTCCCACACTGGAGAGGCAGCTCTAAGCTGTTCCCCAGGGCAATGCATTACTACCTGCCTTCCTATGCACCCATACCAATGAGTTCCATGACCTGCTACCCTTTAAGAATCAAATCACACTTTCCCAAGTTGTGTGCTTCTCCTTACCCAATACTACACAGCAGTAAATTCCAGACATTGAACCAGTTCATCTATATTATATGCAATGTATACAATTATATTCTTACAATATAATACATTTATAATTATATACGTATGAAAACTTTTGGAAAAAAGCTAAGATATTGCTGTATTTAAAATATGTCTACCCATCCAATAGTCAGTTAATGCTCTTTTTTTTTTCCTCTATTTGTCCTATAAACATCTCATTTGTTTTTATGCTTTATTTCTAATCAGAGCACAGATGATTAAGGCCAAACATTTTACTATGTTAACTATATTTTAATACATTTTACTCTCTTGATCTCTCATTTTCATTTCTAAATTCCCCCATCGTTTTCTTTTTCTGTGCTTAAAGGTAAACTCGTACTCTTTTAAAAATGATGGAATATTTCTAAGAAAACATGAATTATTTATTTCAACTTGCTCGCTAACCCAGGAAAAGTATCTCCTGGCATCAGCAGGTGAGGTGGGGGCTTTATTCTAGGGAAGGTCAAGGGTGATGACATCACGCTGGCCTCCTTCATCCTTGAGATGACCATGACAAAGGCCTTTGTTAGCAGGAAGTGCGTGCCTCTTGGTGATATTCTCTTGCGTGGTGTTTATAAACAATGTCTCAGGAAGAGACAGGCTGGTGATTCACCCAAGAGTCAACTCTGCAACAGGGTTTCCATGTAGATGCATTTGGCTGACTCTTCCGGCTTAGAAAACAGATAAAGCACGTTCGTGCTGCTCTCTGTGTACTGGTATGTGCCAGGGCAGGACACTGGTTTAGTTGTAGAATGGGGTTTTCTAAATCCATCTGCATGAGCAGACACTCCTATCACCATTCGCTGTCCTTTTACCCTTCAAAGATTTCAAAGCGTGTCACTGTGTATGCACGCTAACAAGCGTGTGGAAACCATAAGCTTTGCTTTTTCTTCTCTGTTGTTTTGCCATTTTATCTGTATTTCAGGTTATAAAGGTGGCAAAAGATATGTCAAAGACTAGAAACCTGTGTGGCAGCAACTTACGGTGTAACGTTCCTGTGTGGATTTTTAATAACTTTATTAAGATATAACTTCTATACTGTAAATTGTATCCATTTATGGGTAAAGTTCAATGAATTTTGCCAAATATGTACATTTCCATAGCAGTCAAGAGAGATACAGGATGTTTCCATCACTCCCACACCTTCCCCTATGTCTCTTTGATATCATTCATCCTATATCTGGCTCTCAGCAACTGTCCATCCCCTGCCTGGCAATGAGATTAATGGGATCGGGTGTGAGATGTAACAAATGATACCATAATAGATAGACTTTCTTGTGCCTCATTTCATTGTTCTGTGTGAGCTGCTGGGATTTGTCAGTCTGACTGTGTGTATTCAGTGTGTTTCTTTTCATTTCTAAAAAGTGTTAGACGATTTCAGTATATCATAATTCATTCACACATTTGCCTTTTGTTGGGCGTTTATATTTCATCCAGTTCTTGGTTATTGAGAATGATGCTGTTTAAACAAATGCATACAAGTCTGTATATACATATGCTTTCATTTCTCATGGGTAAAATCCTAAGACAGGAACTTCTGGCAAGGGCATGAATTGTATCTTTGTATGTGCCAGGGTAGGATGCCGGCTTATCTCTCTAAGGAATGGGTTTCCCTGCATTCATTTGCATGACTGACATTACCATTCTGAAGCTTTCAAAGCACGCCGTGCAGATTCACATTAACAAACCTTCAGAAACCTGAAGCTCCTATAGGAGATTTCAGATGAGTTCGTGCAAGAGAGCTGCAGATGCGCTGGGTGTTCACAACACTCACTGCTTCTGTCTTTTCATTAGAGTCACTCCCTGGAGTTTTACGTCACATTTCAAGGATAAGCGTGGTGAAGCCCGTGTCACCTACTTGTCACCATGCTTGTGTATCTTCTTTCATGAGGCGTCCGACTCTTCTGGTCTTTTTAGGTTAGGCTGTCTGACTTCTTACTAGCTCTTCATACAGTCTGGATATAATTCTTTGTCAAATGTATGGCTCGTTAATATTTTTCTCCCAGTCATGGGCTTGCCTTTCTAGTTTCTAAGTGAAAAAAAAAAAAAAA
>NC_034590.1:147873496-147891480 GCF_900095145.1 Mus pahari
TATATATATATATATATATATATATATATATATATATATATATATATATAGAGAGAGAGAGAGAGAGAGAGAGAGAGATGAGACTGTCCACATTGCTTAGGCAGCATTTGTTGAGAATGTGTACTTAGTTGATGTGCCTGAAAGTGAAATGTGAATCTGCTTTAAAATCTCCATGCTATTCTATTGATCAGTGTCTGTCGTCTGTCCACCACTAACGAGACTTTCTTGAATACAGTGACTCCGTGAATGAATAAGTCCTGAAATCAAAAGGCATCAAGTCCACGCTAAAATGTTGACTGGCTTGTCCCGTGCAGGTCTCACTCACTCAGGCTGCAGGAGTGTCCCAGGGCAGCCACCCGGTGTTGTCACCCC
Source organism: Mus pahari (assembly GCF_900095145.1). NCBI lineage: Eukaryota > Metazoa > Chordata > Mammalia > Rodentia > Muridae > Mus > Mus pahari. Next base: position 147,873,869 of record NC_034590.1, read on the forward strand.
GGGCGGCCACCGGTGTTGCCCTGAAGATGCTGCTCTGGCCAGTCACCCCAGTCCTTCCTGGCCTCGCTCTCACTTCAGTCTCATTTTCCAGTAAAAGGATAAGTTCTCCAACTTTGCTGTCTGGTTTAAAAATAGGGAGAGCTGTTCTGCCGCATTTACAAAGCCACACAAAAATAAATATCGCCCCAAAACATAAGAGTTTAAGATAATTTCAAGGCCACAGCAGATCGAAGCATCAGAATGCGTTAGGACTTCTCAATGGTTAATGGTGGGACCAGCGATACAAGGATGCCTTCGAAAGCCTAAATAAAATTATTTCTAAATTTAAATTCCATATCCCACTAAGCAATAAATCAAGAAGATGAAGTTAAATTTTTGCATATGCATAGTCTAAGCTAAAGTAATTCCTTATGACTCACACACTCTCTCTCAGAGGTTGCTATGGTTTCTACAAGGTTAACACAATAAAATACATGAAGGAGAAGATGGTTAAAGATCTGGAAATTTCTGGCATCAAACACAGGAGAGAGGTGAGGCGAACTCTCTGGGGGATGTCAAGGAAAGGCCCAGCATGGCAGTGACACTAACAGGGAGTTGGGAACAGATAGACACTCCAGGAGAGGCCCTTCTTTCTGTCTCTCTTTCCCTTCCTTCTTCCTTCCTTTCTTCTCTCCCTCTCCCTCTGGCTCCCCTCCCCCCCCCCAGGTGAAAAGGATAGAAAACTGACCCATTAGTCTACAGTGGAAAATTTGTATGTAGAAGCTTTATAAGAATCTGGCAATCATTAAAGACAGAATTAGCATAAAGGTATGAAAGAAACAACACTGATAATTACATATAGTATGATTACACTTCAACAATAAGTTGCACTAAAGTTCTTACATCAAAACCTGAATACTGGGCTGGAGAGATGGCTCAGCAGTTAAGAGCACTGACTGCTCGTCCAAAGGTACTGAGTTCAAATCCCAGCAACCACATGGTGGCTCACAACCAGCTGTAATGAGATCTGATGCCCTCTTCTTGGGTGTCTGAAGACAGCTACAGTGTACTTACACATACTAAATAAATAAATTTTAAAAAACTGAATACTAATACTTTAAATTATGATAAATCTATGTTGGAAGAATAAGGAGAAGCAAGAGACATAAGCAAGATATTTAGTTTATATGCTAAATATAAATACTAAAACCTATAGTATATGTATACAATATATCTTACTGACATAGTAAAATGCAGACAAAAATGTTTAATTTTTAAATTATGCAAGTAAATGCAAGGAAAAGCAGCTATTGCCTTGTGCATATGTGTGTGTCTGTATGTTAGTATGTGCACGTGTGAGTGCAGGTGCCTGCTAAGGTCAAAAGAGGGTGTTAGAGCCACTGGGATCACCAGAGGTTGTGAGCCATCTGATGTGGGTGTTGCAAACAGAACTCAGGTCCTCTGCAAGAGCAGCAAGCACCTCTGAGCTTTATTTCATGGCTCACCATCTGTCTAACTTTGGTGATTGTTCAAAGGCTCATGACATGTATCCTGGACAAAGTCTGTTTGGAGTCTGTATTTCACTTCTTCACATCTGACCTTCAACCTTCCTTCTCCATCTGTCCCATTTTACACCTGATGCCTTCACATCCCACTTTGTGTCTTCCGCTTATCACTTCACAGATGAAATAACCTTAGGAAAGGATAATCCCACCCCTCATGTGCCCTGTCCACTGTACTACCATTGTAACGTCTTTTCCTTTATACTAATAGTATATAATAATTAATTTTGCTTTAATGGGAAATTACAAGGTGAAAAATAGTCGCATTTTAAATACACTGCCTTATTTACCTTTTCTAGGTCACCTCTCTCCTCACTTAGATCCATTTCTTCTAAACCTCTTCCTGCTGGGGCAAAGCATATCCTCTAGCTCTTCCACGGTGCAGACCCTTAGTTCCTAATGATGACTTCCTTGAGCTTTTATTTACGTTCCATTTCTCCACTTTATTGAAGCACATTTTTCTAGACCTAGAACCGAGGCTTGATTGGGGTTTTCCTTGCCTCTCTTTTGTCCTTCTGCGCTTATTTAGCTTTAGTATATTATCCTTGCCATTCCTTTGTGTATTGCATGTTTCAGTTTCCTGGATCAAGGTTCTACACCGTTGAATGGGCCTCAGTTTACCTGTGTGATTTCACTGCCTGGAGTTAGGCTTCCTCTCCTAAATCTGCAATTCCCATCTAACTTAAAGAATTTTTAATTTTAGAGGTTTTTTGATCATTATTTTTTCAATTTTTTTTCTGTCTACCCCCTTTAAGCTATTTTTTCTCTACGACTTCCATTACATGTATACTGAGCCATTTGTTCTGCAGGTACCTAAGGTTCTGTCAATGTTTTTATGAATTTTCCTTTTTGTACTTTATATTTAAAAAATTACTATACTTTTTCTAGCAACTTTTATCCACTTTACATCCCAATCACTACTCCCTCCAGACCCTCCTTCCATCTCCCCTCCTCCAAGAGGGTGGAGGCCCCCTGAGTATCCCTTAACCCTGGCACATCAAGTCACTGCAGGCTAGGTACATTCTCTTCCATTTGAAGCCAGACAAGGAAGCCCAGTTAGGGGGAATGTATTCCACAGACAGGCAACAGCTTTAGGGATAGCCCCCTCACCAATTGTTGGGGGACCCACATGAAGACCAAGCTACACATTTTCTACATATGTGTATAGGGCTTAGATCCAGCCCCTGTGTGCTTTTTTGGTTGGTGGTTCAGACTCTGAGAGCCCCTAAAGGTCCAGGTTAGTTGACTCTGTTGGTCTTCCTGTGGAGTTCCTTTCAAATTTAGAATTTCTATTTATAAATATATACATGTATTTATTACACTTTCTACTAAAATTCTTTACTTACTCATTAAGATGTATTTTCTATAACTCTTTTGTCTTGTTTTGTCTTAATATATTTATAATAGCCTCTCTAAAGTTCATAATAGTCTCTTAGTTTCTTTTCTTTTGCTGTGACAAAATAGTCTGGCAAAAACACCTTAAAGGAGAAACACAATCTATCATGACAGAAAAGTCAAGGCAGCAGGAACGTGATGCAGCTGGTCACATCATGTCTGTAGTCAACAAAATAAAATAATAAAGAAGAGCAATGAACCCATGAAGGTTAGCTCTCGGGGGGTTCTTACCCCAAAGTCCTGGATCCCATGCTCGGGGAATGATGCTACCTAGTGTGGGAGAATCACCCCACCCCAATAAATGTAATCAAGACGATTCCCCACAGACTTAGCATAATCTAGACAATCCCTCAGGAGACTCCCTTCCCAAGTAACTCTGACAATTTCATAATTAATATTAATCATTCCACACATTAAATCCTAAATCTACACCATCCCTTTCTCATTTTCTACTCTCTGTGTTGATGATAGTTAAGGGCCACATTTTCCTGTTTCTTCGAAAACCCAGGAACCGTTTGACCATTCTATATTATCTATCATACACTACAGAAACTTTGTATTGTTATCTGCCTTAAAGGAACATTACATTTTGTTGTAGCATATGAATTAGTGATTGGCTGACCACCCTGAACTTGTGTAATTTCAGCCTCACATATCATAGAATGGAAAATCCTCTATTTGACTTCTTATGAAATATTTGTATTAGGTTTTCCCAGAGCAAGTTGTGAGACTGTCTTTAAGGATTGATCCTTATCACAATAAGGTCCTGATCACAAAGGTGGATGCTTAAGTTGTTAACAAGACCTTGACTTTCTCTTCTAGGTGGGGGAAATCTCCAGTTCTAGATCTTCGTTATCTCTAGTTCATAGCCGTGCACTAGTTGCTCTCTGATAAGCCAATGTAGTCTCTCCCTGCATTTGAAAGCCTCAAACAAGAACTTGGGCTGACTTTCCAAGGTCTCACCCCAACTCTGTGTCTCTTTCTCTCTGGCACTCTGCTCTGCTGGTTCTAGCCACTTCCAGTGCGGATGACTTGTGTTTCTGCATCTCAGGAGAATGGCATCACTGTGCTCGGCTGGTACGCCCTATGCCTGCATTGCTGAAGTGCCCCTCCCCCCACCCCCAGCAAGAAACCTACCGCCAAGTAAAGCTAATGTGTTATAAACCATCGTGGTTTATACTGCTTGTTTCCCAGTGTTGCACGGTAGTTATTTATTCTGCCCGGTGTCATGATTGCTTATCAGCCGAGTCATAGTCTTAACAACAACCATTCTATTTTAGATGCAAGCAGAATCAGGTCACCTTTGCAACTGAAGAACAAAATGGAAAAAAATAAAGTTGTATTCATTATTCTCCAACATTCAACTCCATAATATTTATATTTATTGAATAGTACACAAATACAAATGTTTGATTCACCGAGGAGTTAATACATTAAACCTCAAAACTAAGCCAATTAGACTGATTTGGCCTTTCAAAAACACCATAGTCTTCTGTATTGTCCATTAAGTCTGAATGATTAACAACAATGTCCTTCTGTTTCCACAGCTCCTATCGGTCACTTGAATCTAAGCCTTCGTTTATAACTTACTGAGTTCTCTTTCAGCTTTGCATTGTGAAGATTAGATGAAAATGAAAAAAAAAATTTAAATAGCCTACTTTTTAAAATAAACATTTTATAACAAAATGGCAGAGAATAAAGCAGTGTATGGTAACAACCTCCTATTTGAACACTGAATAGTTTAACTAGGCCTCGCTGAGACATTTGAGAAGAAGGTCAATAAGCTGTTATTATTCTCATTGGCGAATAAGAAGCGTAAGAATCATATACATTAACTGGCTTGTCTAAAATTACACAGGTAGGTGATGATGGACTCAGAAAGGCAAAGCCACTGAATCAACTCACCAGCTACAGTCAGCATACACTCAGCTAGCCCTAGGCATAGATAGGATACGTAATCAACTATGGGATGCCACCTGATAGGAGCCAAATCATTCATTCGCTACTTTATCATAAGGCCTTAATTCCAGGGTTAAAATTGAATCATCAATCACCTTTTGAAATGGAAATCTAATTACTTTGCATTTCTATAGCATTTTCCAAATTTTCAATTCGGACTTAGTAATGACACCTAACATTTACTTTGAATACTTTTCTATGTGGAAAACATTCTTTAAATGTTTGATAAATAATATATGTATCCACACAAAAATTCTATGGGAAAGGTGCTTTATTTACATTTCACATATGAAGAAGTAAAGATACATCAATGTTAATAGCTTGTATAAAGTGGTATAATTAAGATGTGGAGTTGATCCAGAATTCTCACTTTAACCAGCATGTGTTTGTTTTGCCATTTGGTCCTATCCCAAATCCTACCAAAAAAAAAAGGGGGGGGGGCATTGTTAAGTTCCCCTTTGCAGACAATGAACAAATAAAAGTCCAGAAAATTTTCATGACTTGTTGAAGGTTCTCCAACTCATTATTATTGACTCTTAATCAGCCTCAGGACTCAGGCTTCCTAGTCAAATTCTTTACAACATACTAAACCAAAGGGCCACAGTTAGGTCATTGTCAGTAAGAAAAAGCTGGGACAAAATCAGACAGTTATTATGTATTATTACTCGTGCTGAGGACTAATTGATAAGATTTTTAATCTTCTAGGATGTAGTGGAAAGAATTTTTACTCTGAAAATATTTACTTATTTACTAACTACGTTCCAAACACTATTCTTGGTGCAGAGGTATGTCTACGAACCAAGCAAAGTCCTTGCCTTTACAGAACTTTCATTTAGTGCGATGACATAAGGAGATATCACTTCAGGTACAGAACTCTCAGAGTGGGAAGAAAGAGGCATGTGTGAAGCAGAATTGAACTGGAATCAAAAATTGTTTTCAGTTTTGGCCAAGTGTACTTCAATGACTCACTTATTTATCACATTGTGTTATGTATCTACAACACAACTCAACCAATAGACATAATGAGATATTCCAAAACACCTTGCAAAAACTTATTTGATGGTATAAATTACACACTATTAAGAAAAAGAGTTAGGTTATCACAGACAATAAGACAGGGTAGATAGATGAAACAATAAAAGCAGATTTGATAGCATGTTTGCATTAATAAGGTCTTAAAGAATACTGCCTTGGCCTTGAACAATAAAAAAAGTTATGATACATAAAGAAAATATTTGGAGACTTTTTACTCAGAGCCTTCATTTAAAGTCTCAATAGCTCTCACTACTGGAAAGTAGATTGACAGACAGATGGGATTCACACGAGGACACAGGCGGTGGAGCTGACAATGGTCCTTTCTATAAAAACTCCCTTCACCATCGTAATTTTCACAAGATCTAGCACCTCCAGTTCTCTACTCAGAATAGCTTCTACAAACCCCACCAATGTGACGAGAGATGGAGTTTTGCTCAGTCCAGGGTAGAAGCCACTCAGCTTTGAAGCTTTAGCCTGAGTGGCTGGTTACAGCAGTTCCCACTCGAGCTCGTGCTCTGTTGGCACTTGTCAGCCTTATCCAGAAGGGAAGAACCTCACACACGGTTTGTTTTCTGCCTTATTGTTTGCTATCTAATCCACGCCAACTTTTACAGGTTTCCCTAGGACAACCCTTAACTTTCAAGAGAGAGATACAGTCACCAAGCCACTTTCTTCCTATATGTAAGATGCTCTTCGCTTCACCCATGATGATTTGGAATTCCAGAGGATGCCATGTTGTTGGTCGAAGGTCAAGTTTTACACTGAAAAACAGATCAAACCTCTGTCACTGAAGGTTTGGGGAATTAATTAATTAGGTCATTTCTGCCCAGAAGGTGGATCTGCAGAACTGGAAATGTAAAGGGATGGGTCAAGGAAGGAAGAACTAAGGGAAGGAAAGGGGTATTGAGGGAACAAAAGAGTTCAGGAAGCAAAAGTAGGTTTGAAATAATAAATCAGTCACCTCTTCAATTTTCCTAGGGCTGGTCTTGAACTTGACAATGGAGTCACACAGTCTTTCACTAGCCAGAGCCCGAGTATTTACCTGCAATCTGCTATAGGTCAGCAAGGGAACTAGAGGTCGAGGGAAAGGTGAGTATGGGAGATCCTTGGATGAACTGGCAAGGTCACTCTTCAAGAATGAAAGACCAGGGCTGGTGAGATGGCTCAGTGGGTAAGAGCACCCGACTGCTCTTCCGAAGGTCCGGAGTTCAAATCCCAGCAACCACATGGTGGCTCACAACCATCTGTAACAAGATCTGATGTGCTCTTCTGGAGTGTCTGAAGACAGCTACAGTGTACTTACATATAAATAAATAAATAAATCTTAAAGAAACCACCTTTGCCAAGGTCACATCTGCTTCCCAGAAGGATTTTTCTTTCTTTCTTTCTTTCTTTCTTTCTTTCTTTCTTTCTTTCTTTCTTTCTTTCTTTCTTTCTTTCTTTCTTTCTTTCTTTCTTTGATATTTTCTTTGTTTACATTTCAAATGTTATCCTCTCTCCAAGTTTCCCGTCCAGAAACCCCTTATCCCATCCCCTCTCCCCTGCCTCTATAAGAGTGTACCCACTCCAGCCTTCCCTCCCGGGAATTCCCCCACATTGGGGCATTAAACCCCCACTGGACCAAGGGCCTCTCCTCCCACTGATGCTCAACAAGGCCATCCACTGCCACATATGCAGCCAGAGCCATGGACCTCTCCATGTGTACTCTCTGGTTAGTGGTCCAGTCCCTGGGAGCTGGGTGGGGAGGGGGAATCTGGCCAGTTGTTGCTCCCCCCACAGGGCTACAAAACCCCTCAGCTCCTTCAGTCCCTTCTCCAACTCCTTCACTGGGGCCGCCTGCACTCAGTTCAATAGTTGGCTGTGAGCATCTGCCTCTGTATTTGTCAGGCTCTGTCTCAGGAGGTAGCCGTATCAGGCTCCCTTCAGCAAGCACTTCCCAGCATCCACAATAGTGTCAGGGTTTGGTGGCTGTATATGGGATGGATCCCCAGGTGAGGAAGTCTCTGGATGGACTTTCCTTCAGTCGCTGCTCCACATGTTGTCTCCATGTTTCCTCCTATGAGTATTTTGTTTCCCCTTCTAAGAAGCACTGAAGAGGGGCTGGAGAGATGGCTCAGTGGTTAAAGAGCATTGACTGCTCTTCCAGAGGTGCTGAGTTCAATTCCCAGCAACCACATGGTGACTCACAACCATCTACAGTGGGGTCTAATGCCCTCTTCTGGTGTGTCTGAAGAGAGCATTGGTGTACTCATATACATAAAATAGATAAATCATTAAAAAAAAAAAAAAAAAAAAGCCAGGCGTGGTGGTGCATACCTTTAATCCCAGCACTCGGGAGGCAGAGGCAGGCCGATTTCTGAGTTGGAGGCCAGTCTACAGAGTGAGTTCCAGGACAGCCACAGCTACACAGAGAAACCCTGTCTAGAAAAAAAAAACCAAAAAACAAAACAAAACAAAAAGAAGCACTGAAGCACCCACAGTTTGGTCTTCCTTCTTCTTGAGCTTCATATGGTCTGTGAATTGTATCTTGGGTATTCCAAGCTTTTGGGCTAAATATCCACTTACCAGTGAGTGCATACCATGTGTGTTCTTTTGTGATTGGGTTACCTCACTCAGGATGATATTTTCAAGTTCCATCCACTTGCCTGCGAATTTCATGAAGTCATTGTTTTTAATAGCTGAGTAATATTCCATTGTGTAAATATACCACAGTTTCTGTATCCATTCCTCTGTTGAGGGATATCTGGGTTCTTTCCAGCTTCTGACTATTATAATTAAGACTGCTATGAACATAGTGGAACATGTGTCCTTGTTTCCAATGATTGGTTCACACAGTAGGAGGAGTCCCATCTTGGAATACTTGTCCTCTTTTGTTCCACCTCTAAAATCCCTCATAAGGCTGGCTCTATGCCTAACACTGCCCATGGCTCATTCTCTCCCTCGGCCCAATCCTCCCTTCTTTTCCTCCCTCTCACAGATTTTTCTCCAGGTAATTCCTTAAATATTTCCTGCTTGGCAACTTTCATCTCATCCTGGGGATCTCAGTCTGCAATAAAGAGGCTGGGAAGGTTCCATTTTCCAGATGAACTAACCCTATCCTACACCTTTAAGTAGGTGAGAGGTCTCTGGGTCCCTGGGCTGCTGTAACTGGTCGTGGATTCATTCTACTCTGCATAAATTTTCTCAGTGACAGAGCAAATATAAATAGGCTTGGGGTAGGGTTTAGGGGGAACTTCTCTGAGATATTACATGTTTGCCCAAGCAGGTCATTGGTGGTTTGGTTCTTAGCTGAAAGAACCTAGAAGCCAGTGTAATAATAGAGCAAAAAATATAGAATCTAGAGCATTTCTAGCCTTAGGCTTGGATTCAGTCCAGTGTTTTGCCTTAGTCAGTCCTGCAATGCGAGCTGAACTCCTTCACTGACCCTAAATCCACTCTACTTTCTGGTTGTAGCCTATGGGATTCCACCCTCTTTAGTCTGACTTCTCTTTAGCTTTTCTCAGATTGAATTCACTCCTTATAGATTTTGTCTGGCCTGGAAGTAGAGCAAGCTGAAAAGGCTATTGTGAATTTATCACTTTTAAGAGGAAGATAAATTATCTTAGAGAAAAACAAGATCAATGTAGACAAGAATGTTACTATAAAATGTCATCATTGCCACTGAAAAGAGACTGCTGAACACGTCTGGAGTTACTTTGGGAGCACACTTTGAACAAATTCTTAGTGTTCTGTTAGTGACTGAGGACTGTGAGGAAGGTGTGAACAAAATATGATGTGCATGTTACACGAGAAACAAAAAACAATGCCTGTTCCCTTAACCTGATCCACGGGAAGCCGGGAGAGGAGGTATCTCACAGGTATGATTATAAAATCTTGATTCTTCCTGGCTATGAATCACAGCTCTAAACATAGAGCTGCATGTGTGCACATGCCCACAATTGTAGCAACTTCCCTGTTGGCTAAAAAAAATTTGATTTCAACTTTTCATTTCTAAGAAGTCACTGTTCTTTCCTATTCCTGCACGCCTGAGTCACCCCCACCCCACCCCCTCTGCTCCCTAAAAGATAACAGAGCCAGATTTATAGAAGTAAAGTGCAGGGTATTTTAAGAACAAGCTGCTACTGGAAGTTAGCCTCTTTGATGATACTCAAACCACCAGATCTCATTTCCAGACAAAACTTTTCCTTTAATGATAAGGTAAAATGTAGTTCCTATACTTTAATCCACAGTTGTGGAAACTTAACTATGAAGCTTTTTATTGAAGTTTTCTAGATACATCATAAATCTGTTGAGGTCTTTGCTAGAGACAGACAGACAGACACAGAGATAGATGAACAAACAAACTGATTTAATTTCTATGTTTTGATATTTTTATTCAGTTATGTAAGCACTTGATTTGGTTTCTATCTGTGTTTAAAAGAGAGTGAATGTTATATATTTTCACGTGTTCAGTGTTCTTCCAGAGGCTACCTAAGAAACAGTCCATCATCCAGCCATGAGACTGCATGATAGAAATTAAGCAATCTAATTTCTTGATACTTGATATACACAATGTATAAAGTATGCTTGAATATTTTTGTCCAAAATCTTAATCCCAAATGCAACTGGATTGAGAGTGTGGCCTTTGGGGGTGGTGTTTGGGTGTTCAGGCACCACCATCTTGAATAGACCTCTATAATGCTTGTCTGCCCTCTCCTCCACTTCTACCTTGCCATGAGCTGATGCAGCAACAAGTGCCCTGATCATGGACTTCCCAGCCTCCAGAACTGTGAGAATAAGTTACATCATTACAAAATACCCTATCTATAATAACAACATTACAACACAAGAAATCAGACTAAGACGTGGTAGTATTGTCTCGGAAAAATGGGGCTGTTCTGGGGAAGCAGTCAAAGTATTGGTTGTAAACACATCTCCAGATAGGAAGTTTTCAGAACAAGAGCAATAAATATATCCTACTGGCCTGTGCTATTATTAACCCCAGTAAGCCTTAGTCGCAAACACCTGCAGGGACCAAGTGTTGTCATCTTTTATAGATAGGACACTAAGACCTTACACTCTAGGCAAACCCAGACCCTGACACAAGACCCATCCCAGTGACTAATGGGAAGGCTGGACTCACCGTTATATGAATGAATAACAGATAGCAAGTAGAACATAGGTCCAGAATTTTTTCACTTTCTGTTAAAGCATGAATGTCACCATGTCCTCCCCTTCTGTTCTCCCCAGAAATGCCAGCGATCCACAAATTCAAATGCAGTTTACAGCATTAATACAATTGGGTTGCCTGATTCTCACTTCATTTCATGCCACTTAGAAGTTTTCGATGATTGCTTCCGATATGTTCCCAATGCTTTATGTACTAAATGATTAGATTTATTTCTTCCTTCCTTTACTGTAATTTGCATGACTGCCAAGTGCTGACTTTATAAATGGAAAGACTGCACACAGAGAATGCTTTCCTCAGACCAGGGCTTTTGATGTTACCCAGAGAGCAGTTTGTTCTTTTGGTACATTCTAAAAACAGCTGAAGAGACAGTGTGCTTATCAGTGTCTGGTCTGTGACTGATTGCCAAACTACTACGGTATTACAAGGCTCTGGAGACCAGAGGAAAGCATTTACCCCTGTTTGGTTTTTTTTCTCTCTCCAACTGTCCTTAAGAGAGAGGAGGAAGGGAAGGGAAAGGGTTGGTGTGCAACTGATGGAAGGGAAAGGGTTGGTGTGCAACTGATGGAAGGGAAAGAGCTGGTGTGCAAATGATGGACTTAGGACACTTTCACACTCAGGGAGGTGACGCCACCTTCAATGGCTACGTAGCTGTTTCTTTGCTTTTGTTTTAAGGAGAGAGAGAATTATTTCTGAAATCCAAGAATTAACCTGCCTCTCAAAGACACTTTGTCTTCTTTGGGGGGTGGGAGAGGGGTGACAGTATCTTCTATGCCTAATCACAGAGCATTCTTTGTCATGTCTTGTAATCAACAAAAAATATCCCCCGAAGCATCTGACTTTGGTTACATGGATGTTGTAGTGGCAATTCCTGGTTGCCAACTTGACTATATTTGAAATGAACTACAATCCAGAATTGGAAGGCTCACCAGTGAACCTAATCTGGAGGCTGGGAGATAGAAGTTTCTGATCTGGATCTTGGTATGGAGATCTTGAGACACAGTGGCGATTGATTCCAGAANATTAAGACAGGGAGATCTCCGAGTTCAAGGTCATCTGGGATTAAAGGTGTGGTGGCACATCTTATAAGGACATTGGAAGAAGGGAGTCTGGTTCTCGCTCTTTTGCCTGCTTGCCGTGTGGGACTAAGCAACTGCTAGATCCTTGGACTTCCATTTACAGCTACTACTGAACCATTGTTGGGAATTGGACTGCAGACTGTAAGTCATCAATAAATTCCTTTTCTATATAGAGACTATCCGTAAGTTCTGTGACTCTAGAGAACCCTGACTAAATACAGATGTGTTCCATTTTTTCAGCTTGTACACAGGTCAAAGAGGAAAATCGGCTCCTTGAGATTTTTGCTTGTTTATTCTTTGAAAATATCATACTTGTCTACAATATCACATCTTAATCATAAGCACTCTCACCCCCTCCAGCTCCCCTGCATCTCCCACACTTCTCCTCCCTCCCAGCTCAGGTTCACTCTCTCTTAATAACCCACAATTTGTGTTTGCCATGGCCACTGGGGCATGAACAGCCTACCAGTGGCCACAGCCCTAAAGAGACATCACCCTCCAACACTCATCAAGTACCACTAACTCCTCTGCTAGACATGGGCCTCAGGAGCCCTGCCCACTTTGTGTGAGAATTCCTTACTGGCTTGGTCTTGTGCAGGTAGCTACAGCTGTTGTGAGTTCAAGAGTGTGACAGCCATGATGCGAGTATAGAACAGATAGCATTTCATGTCCCTCCTCCCCAGCCTCCCACTCCTTCATCCTTTCTACCCTCTCTTCTGAGATGTCCCCTGAGTCTTGGACGGGAGAATACAGATGTCCCATCCACTCCAGGGCATGCACAGGCAAGCCAGATTTTAGAATACAAGGAATACAGACCCCCAAAGGGTTTGCACATCTCTAGAATGGTTAGAGTGTGCTGGTAATGTGATGTGCTGAGAAAGAAACTGCCTTGAACTCTCTGAGTCATGATCCCATTCCTCTCAGGTGATGGAGCAGCCCGAGTGAGGGAGGAGCTGCATGGAATAGCCAATAGAAGATCTCAATGGGAACATCCTCTTCAAGGCAGCTCTTTTGACCTTAGGCTTGGCTCACAGTAGATCTTTTTTGCCCTTTTGTACCATTCACTAATGGATAGAACTGAAATCATGTGTATGGTTTGGGCAGTTATACATCCATGTGTTTTTTGTTTTTGTTTTTGTTTTTGTTTTTGTTTTTGTACATTACCTGACAGAAACAGTGTAACAGAGGAGGGGTTTGCTTTGCCTCATGATTTTGGATATTTGAGTCCCTCACAGTGGGGATATCATGGCAGCTTAATAAACTCACCTTGTCTAACTTAGAGTTTGTTATGTTCTTTTTCAAGGATTCAGGTGGGTAACCAGTATAAAGTGAAACTGTTTCATTACCAGTGGTCAGCGGGGCTACATGCTAGGCTATGCTCTGCTGCACATCTGTGAGTAAGCAAGCTCATTATCAAGCTTCGTTGGCTTGAGCATGTACTAAAGGCTCTTACATTTACCGTGTTATACATTTTCTTCCCTTAATCCTTCAATGTATCTCCCTTGCAAATCTTCATTGTGTGTCATGTTGGTGCCTGAAGCTCATGAGGATCTTCTCATTGAGGAAATTACGTTTGATCAAAATAAAACAGATTCACTCTTTGCCTGGGATTGCGTTTTCGCTTGAACGGCGTGCTGATCTGACAATGGGCCCTTCCTTTTCTAAAGCATTTTGATTGAGACATACTGACTCATCGAGGGTATAAACACGGAACTGCCTTATTACACAAATAACTGTTGTCAGCTGAGCAGAATAGTCCTCACAGTGTCTCGCTTTGATCTTGCGTCTCACACTCCTTATTAGGGTGTTAAGAAAAACCAATCTCTCCTCACCTCCTCCCAGTCCAGGCTGGAGTGTCACTTACTGTGTTTTGTGACAAAGAGTCACCATCATGGTCCCTAACTGCTCATTACACTCCCTTGCCCTCAGCTTTGTCGCTCAGCTGGGAGGGGGTAAGGATTCTCTTCATGGGAAGTGAGTGACCACTGATCTGTTGGTTATGAGCACTATTCTCTTATGGGTCTCTTAAGAGTCCGTGGTAATGAGGTAGCTTATCATTGTCTGTCATCTTTACTGAAGCAGCTCACTATCTACAGACTTGGTGCACATGAGGAGACGCCCACCGCTGAGGACTTCAACCCTAAGAGCCTTACCTAGTTACAGGTGAGCCTTTGCAACTTAATCATGAGCAGCAGAGTTTCATATATCACCTGCACAAAGGCTCCCTGCAGAGAATCTCACATTGTTAGACATTGCCTAGCCGCACAGGCTTTTCTCCACAACCTGGTATAAACCCTCTTGACACCATGACTTGAATTCTTCAGGTCTCAAAGCCAACACCATGGAGGACATCAAGTTATGTCACCTAGTGTAAAGTCATTGCACATTCTAAGGGTTCCAAAGTCCCTCCAAGTGGAACAACAAGCTAGAGGCCAAGTGCTCAAATCAGGAGCCTATTGGGGGCTCTGTCCAGCCTCTGGAGCACATGGGGCCATTATATAAGTCCCCATGGCCTCTGCAGTCCTGTCCCTGTGGCCCTGCAACTTAGTGCATATATGTCTTCCCTCCATATTCAAACAGTAACAACACAGAAAGATTAACACCAGCAATTCATAAAGACATAAGAAGTCTACTCACTGTACTATACTATAATTGTTGTGTAGCTCTGATGTCCCTCTTCCTTCACTGCTCACACCACTTATGTGAGGATGTGACTGACACCTAAAAGTAGCACTTTGTGACTCTGAATTGCTAACATTACCACCCTTGTGTGTGTGTCTGTGTCTGTGTGTGTGTGTGAGTGTGTGTGTGTGTGTGTGTGGTGGAGGAGGGGGGATTGCTATTAATAAAATAAAGGTGGCTTAGCTCTTGCACGGAAACCACAGCTGCCACAACTTCCTGAGAGCATCCGCTCAGTCATGTCCAGAAGCCTCAGACTCTCGGCAGTCTGCCCCTACCTCTGAGTCAACTGCTCATCACCTCTTCCTTAATGTTCCCTGAGCTTGGGACATGGAGATAATGGGGGGGCAGAGTGACAGACATCCCCATCTGTGGCTAAGAGCTCTGCAGTCCTTCATTCTCTGCACTCTGAACAGTTGTGACTTCATATTAACCATGAGCCTCTGAGAAAAGCAGCTTCTCGGGTGAGGGCTGAGAGCTCCTTGGTGTTCTAGCTTCTCATCTCAGCGCGCGTGCGCGTGCGCTCTCTCTCACTGTCTTTCTTTCTCTTTTTCTATGCAGTCCACTTTCCCATGTTGATGCTTTCTAAACCCTTTATTTGGTATAAATGCATGGTCTTCGAACATCTTCTGGTGTCGTTTGCCTGATTGTGTTCCCACGAGGACTGGAGTTTATCCCAGAGTTCTTTGAGACTTTCTATATCTTTTCTTTCAGAAGTCATCCTTTCAGATTCAGTCCCTTGAAACAACCAAGTTCATATGTCAAATACAGGTGCTCCCAGCCAACTCTTTATGCTGTCAGAAACTGGAGTTCTGTGGGGATAAGAATGGATGACTAGAAACACGTATATTATAGGATTCTCTCTCTTCCTCTCTGTCTCTCTCTCCATGTCTCTCTCTGCCTCTGTCTTTCTGTCTCTCTTACTTTCGTTTTCTCTTCCTCCTCCCTCCCTTCCTCCTTCCTTCGTTCCTTTTCCTCCTTTCCCTTCCTCACCTCCCATCCCCATCCCCATTCCTACCCTACGACTATGCACATCCCCATAAGCCCTTAATGTTAATCTTGGGATTGAATGTGATATTGGAGAACAGCATTGTGGTTCTGCCTCAAGGTTTCATTCCAAATGACAACAGCTAATAAATATTTCAGAATCACTTTTTGTGTTTTCCTAGTGATGAGTGACTCAGAAATTCCTATTTTAAGCAGGAGAAAAAAAATGCTACTCTGTAGAAAATAAGTTCAAAGTAGGATAAGGAACACATGGCACTGGGACCAGGACCAGGACCGGACCAGGACTGGACCAGGACCGGGACCAGGAAGCACTCGTGGAGACTTTGGGGAAGTAACAGTCAAGTTTATGAAGTAGGAGGCCTGAGGAGTCCTCCGTACTCATGGAGAAGTTGGAAGGTTCCATCTGAGTATACAGGGATTTTAAATGTTTATTTGGGGAGAGATGCCAATGTCATAGACAAATCAACAATCCTTTCTAGAAGGATTTATCAGAGTTTTATCTCTCCTATTCAAAAATCATGTTTATTTAATTCCTTAAGGCTAAGTAAATTTCCTTATCAATGAAAATGATGAACAGCATTAGCTTGCTTTAAGTGTATTCAAAACTGGAGAAGCCACAGGATTAGCTGGGGCTGCTAGGTCATATAGTGACCTATGCTATGTCATATATGACATATGCTGTCATATAGTGACAAAGATTCTGCACAGTGGACGAGAAGCCTTGAGAATGTCACAAGTAAGAGTAATCTAGCTACTAGAAACGCATCTTGGCATCTTCATTGCCTGACAACTACAATTTAACTGGCCTCATGATGACCTCAGACAAATAGCAAATTCTGTGGGCCTCCATTTCCAAAGCCATAAAATGTACTCGTTGCTAAGCTCTTAGAAACTATGGCTAGTTCAAAAGTTTAAAGACAACTACCAGATATGACACATGCTTCTTGTTTGAATCTAGTCTCCAGATTATACAATATGTAAATAGGCTTGAATCACAACAAATTTCAAGAGCTCATATTCAATAGCTTAATCTCATCCCAGGTTCCCCACTGCTTCAAGTAATTGTCTAAGAGCCAAATCAAAAACTAAAATATCTTTCTCTATTCAAAACATTCTAATTAGTCTTTATCAGCCAAAATGACCATCTCCAAGATTTTACTTATTCATCTTTGCCAGGAAAAAAATAGTGAAATTGTCTGTATTTTTCTGCTTATAAGTAATATGCATTTGCAATTGAACCAAGAAACTGATATCAATAAAATGAACATAAAACCAGAAACATTTAAAGAAAGAACTGAAGGCGAAATTCATGCTAAGTTACCCTGTGAATTCCAGCCACTGTGGTCCCTATGAATTCTTAATTCTGTTACTCTTTGGGATTTCTTCCATATCCAGCAGCCCAGAAACCTTGAACAAGAAGCTTGCTTGGTAACAATAGAACCCACTCTATTCATTTCCATCATTTAAAGGCTCACTATCCTGTACTGCTTCCTGTCAAATGTCTAAGGATCACTAATCCATGTATTTGTGTGCCTTTTAATCAGTTCAGTCCAAGAGTTAAAGTCCATTCGATCAACCAATGTTACTCCATCATGACCAGAAATTTCTGGACAACTAGTTTTATCATTGTAAGTATGTTTTTAATCATTAACATCTCTCTCTCTCTCTCTCTCTCTCTCTCTCTATATATATATATATATATATATATATATATATATATATACAAATACACATACACACATATATATA
>NC_034590.1:147891500-147919374 GCF_900095145.1 Mus pahari
ATATATATATATATATGTACATATATTTGTACATATATATTACATATTTTCCTGAACTATTTTACCACTAATCATTATCATTGTTTTCATTTTGGTAAATGACTGGAAAAAGAAAAACTTCTAATAGTGTTGTCATGGTTTGTATATTCTTGGACCAGGGAATGGCACCATTTGGAGGTGTGGCCTTGTTGGAATAGGTGTGACCTGGTTGGAGTAGGTGTGTCACTGTGGGTGTGGGCTTAATACTCTCACCCTAGTTGCCTGGAAATCAGTCTTCCACTAGCAGCCTTTGGATGAAGACATAGAACTCTCAGCTCTGCCTGCTCCATGCCTTCCTGGATACTGCCATGCTCCTACCTTGATGATAATAGACTGAACCTCTGAACCTGTAAGCCAGCCCCAATTAAATGTTGTTTTTTATAAGACTTGCCTTGGTCATGGTGTCTGTTCACAGCAGTAGAACCCTGACTAATACAAGAGTCCACGTGTCAGTTTGCCATTTTCCTTTCTTTGCAATTTCCTCTATTTATTAACCAAAGTATCAAGAGCCATCTAGAAAATGCTAAAGGCATTCAGGTGACTTTCCTGGAGATGGCAAAATTGTTTCACATGGCTGTAATAGATAATTCTGAATTGCAAGGCTCTTAGAAGTCTCATCTGAGGATTGATTCTTACTGCTGATACGTTTTTCCTGTCATTGTTAAGTTAATATAACAATTCCTGGGCATTAGCCCACCCCATTGGGCAGATTTTCTGCAAGTTAATGAAGATGTACTGTCTTATAGTGATGGTATAAACACAAAATAGATGATTTCTTAATTCCTAATGATGATTCTATAACAATTCCTAAATTTATATTGATAAGTATTGAGCCCTTTATAATAAGGACTGCAATTAAGGCCTTCTCTGATTTGAAAACTGCAATTAGAACTCTGTCAGTCTTCACATGTCACAGGCTAATTGCACTAGATGAAAAACAGGCATTGATACAAATTTACTAATTAAGAATACATTCATTTAGGTTATAAAACCATTAACTAAAGGTTGTAAAAGGAACAAAGGATTTATTGTAGGTGCAAGGATAGAAGATAAACTATTGCTTGAGTTTATCTATAAAAAATATCAATACTAATTTTCCCTTTGACATCCTGTGTTAGCTTAGACATAAAAAAATATAGTTTTAGGCTCTCAATGAACCCGTGGAGCTAGAGACAGATAATAAATGTCCTGCTAGATAACTAGTCTTAATGGAAACACATATAAACATCTCCGTTGTGACTTCTTGTTCAATTTAAGATTTGAATTTATGTTTGACATTGTTGTGAACTTTTGGAATACTGTGTGATATTTCTGGAATATCATTCTGGAATGATAACATTAAGGAGACGGGAGATTAAGAGTGGAAGCATTTCAGAGATAAGAAGCTGAGCGGATGAGGGGAGGCAATGAAGAGAGCAGAGTTACGGATGCAGAAGGAGAAGAGAAGCAGAGTAGAAGAAAAGTAGAAGAGGCAGCAGAATGTGAGAGCTGAGGAGAGAGGTGAGGCAGGATGGAACTCAGAGAGCAGAGCAGGAAGAGCTGCGGAGAGCGCAGAAAGCAGGAAGGGTGCTTCTCACCAGGGAGAGGGTTTCTCTTAACAGCAGGTTTCTTCTCACTGACAAGGACAGGGCTTTTTCATACTCAGTGGGAAAGTGGAAGCTTTTTCTTTCTCTCTGTAATACAGGAGTATGCAAAAAGTGAAGCTTATTTTTCATCCATAATGAATAAATACTTTCTGTGCTGGAGCTTGGTTGGGCATTTGCTCCACCATATGTGTGTGTGTGTGTGTGTGTGTGTGTGTGTGTGTGTGTGTGTGTATACATACATTCTTATGACATATATACGTGTGTGTATGTATGTATGTGTATGTATATGTGTATATATATACATTCTTATGAATATATACATATACATATGTGTGTGTATACATACATTCTTATGACATATATACGTGTGTATGTATGTATATGTATATGTATATATATACATTCTTATGAATATATACATATACATATGTGTGTGTATACATACATTCTTATGACATATATACGTGTGTGTATGTATGTATGTGTATGTATATGTATATATATATACATTCTTATGAATATATACATATACATATGTGTGTGTGTCTCTGTGTTAGTATATAAGTTGATGAGACAGATTGTTGGGCCCAACAAAAGATAAATGTATGTATGAATATATGGGTGTTTATTTATGCATATTTGCTTATGTAAAAGTCTTTCCTTTTGTCGGTGTGAATCTCTTCTCCTGGTTCAATAAAAGTCAATTGTTCTAAACCTCCCTCCTCCCTGAGTCTTCTGGGCAGGAGAGAAAGGAGCCCTAGCATTTAATCCTTTAGTTAGCCCCCCACCACCATCTTAAGCAACAGGAGGTAATCTGCCCAGAGAGCTGCAGCTTCTGGCTTCAGAATAACTTAGAGCCAAGGTAAATGTTATAAAAAGCAACCCTACTCTCTCACAAGACCAAGTCTTGCCCCTGCCAACGCTTTACCCCCTCTGCTACCTTCCAGAGAGGATCAAACCTGGGGCAAAGCTCTTGGCACCAAAGTTTTGTTGTTTTGTTTTGATTTGATTTGGATTTTTGTTGTTGTTGTTGTTGTTGTTGTTTTGTATCATTATAAACTCATAGACTTGTTTGATATACTTCAGTTTCTGAATTTGTGATTCTTACTGATACTCAATATGTCTTCTACCTGGCCAGTGGTAACCTATTCATGTTTGCTTCTGCATTCATATGACATGATCCTGGTTGTCTTTATTATCTGCTTTGATAAAATAAGGCTTATGTGACTATGCTAGATAATAGTAAGTCTTCTCTGTAGGGGTGGTACCATTTTTCATTCCCTCTGGACATACATAAGCTAGGGTCATCTGGTGAAAAGGCTCTCCTTACCTCCATCAGATTACCCGTGAATAAGTTTGTAGTGCATTTTCTCAGTTATTGAAGTGGGAGGACCCAGTCCGTGGTGGTAGATGGGCCTAAGTAATATAAGAAAGCAAACTGAGCAGGCCATGTTGAGCCAGCCAGTAAGCAGCCGTCCTCCATATCTCTGTCTCAGTGTTGCCTCTAGTTTCCTACCCCACTTGGATTCTGTCTTGGCTTTCTTCAACAGTGAACTATGATCAGGACATGTAAGTCAAATAAAGCCTTTATTCTCCAAGTTGCTTTTGGTCATGGTGTTATTATCACAGCAATAGAAAACGGGGCAGAATAATGAGTCAAGTTTCTGGGTTTTCACAGATCTGATAGGTGTGAGAAATCATAGCTTTGTAGTGTTAATTTGAACTTATCACTGTTAAACTGAACGTTTCTACATATGGTTAAAAGTCATTCTCTGTGAGCGGTCTGTACCCCAGACCATTTTGCAAAATGTTCTTAAGCAAACAGTAATTTCCTTGGAAGACTATCCTAAGCCATATGCCCACTTTGCAAAGTTAAGTAAGACACAAAGTAATTTGAAAGTCCATTTATCCAGGCAATATAAATTAATCCAGGCCATGTGCCACATGGTAAAAGCAAACAGAGGCTAGACACCAGCCATAGCTTCTAAGAGTTACAGAGTTCCCATCTCACTAACTCTCAGGATGCCTAGTCCTCTATATGTAACACATCGGATACATAGGATAAATGGGAAAGCCAAGGTCAATCTGGACATCGTGGTTTTAAAAAAATCTATACTAGTTATGTTTGTCGTCACCATGACAAAATACTCAGCAGATGCAACCGAAGGAAGGAGAAGTTTGTTTGGGCTCAGGGTTTCAGGAGACAGTCTGTGCTGGCTGGTCTTATGCCAAGTTGACACAGCTAGAGTTGTGGGAAAGTTGTCAGTTACAAAAAGGCCTCCATAAGATGGAGCTGTAAGGCATTTTCTTAATTAGTGATTGATGGGGAAGGACTCAGCCCATTGTGGGTGGGGCCATCCCTGGGCTGGTGGTCCTGGGTTCTATAAGAAAGCAGGCTGAACAACCCATGGGGAGCAAGCCAGTAAGCAGCATCCCTCCATGGCCTCTGCATCAGCTCGTACCTCCACATGGCTGCCCTGTTTGAATCCTGTCCTGGCTTCCTTCAGTAACAGACTACAACGTGGACGTGGACGTGTAAGCCAAATAAACCCTTTCCTCTCCGAGTTGCTTTTGTCATGGTGTGTTGTCATAGCAACAGTGACCCTAAGACACAGTCCACTGTGGCACAGAAGACATGGTGGCGGCAGCTTTAACACTGCTTGTGGCTTCTCTTTTTTTCTCTCTTCTCAGCTACAAACCAGTAGTTTTCTGGGAATCTCACCAGAGACCACATCTACAGGAAAAAGACACATAGCAAACCCTTTGATAAGCCCTACTGACTCTTGACTTTACCTTATGAGACTGTCATTTCATCCAAGGCATCTTCAGAGCCAACTTACTTATCAAAAGAGATAGAAAAGAAAAATGGGGGGGTGTGTGTGATTTCTTAGTAAACATTGGAAATACAAGTTGAGAGCCATCAAAATGGTATATACGGTTAAGGCTAAGAATTAATTACATACTCTCCCTTGAAGACCCTGTACTCAACCACCACTTGGATACATCATTTCTCCCTTGGGAAACACATCTTGCCACTTGGGTGTATCTTATTTTCTTCTGAGTGCCTCTCTTTCTCTTAACTCCCATGTTTAAGCATGTATTTAAATATCTTTAATAAAATGTCCAACTTTGCTTCACAATACCAGCAAGTTCTGAAGTTCCCAGTTCAGTTCAGCCTTTATTGAGGTCCTTGAAAGCTGAGGGGAACTTCTTAGCCTAGTGAGGCAAGAGCATCATGAACTGTTACTGTCCTACTGACCTAGTAAACCACATGGGCCCCATGACCTGAATGACACAGGCTGGAGACCGGGTGTCCAAACACATCAGCCTGAGGAGCACATTTCAAACACCCAACTACCACAGATCATTTCATTATTTCCATTTTTAAGACTAAAAAAATATACAAGTACATCAATAATTATGTTTATTAGAGAATATAATTAATAATCTTTTAAAATACACTAACAGCAGCTTAGCTGGCTTGCCCCCAATGGGAAATATACAGAATCCACATTGGTAACTGTTGTTCACAGGATAAAGCTCTGGGTTTTAGCATGGCATAGGGGAGGGCCCATCAGGATGGCCTCTGTCCACACTGCAGCCACATCTCATGTCACTTGTCCCCTGGCTCAGCTGCTCTTCCTGCTCTTCTGTTTCATCTCTTATGCAACAGACTGCCACATGTCCTCTACCAGCATCTGCTCCTATGTCTCCTAAAAGAAATCTCTCCTCTGTGTGGCCACACTGATTTTCTCAGACTGACCCCAGCCATGTATAAGGACTGAAGGGCAGTATTAAAACCACCCAAACCAGCTCTTTGAGGAGAGTCTGGTAAGCGAGCACAGCTGAGCCTCTTCCTTTGACTGAAGATCTTTCTGTAACTCTGGGCAGTGAGGGGGAGACTTCGGAATGAGGCATAGGAGGAAGTGACTGAGATGCAGGGCCAGCCTGTGCCTGGCTCTCCCTATCCCATAATTGGTGGTTCCTGACACCTAGGTTGGTTGCTCTGTGGGGAGAAAGAAGCAGAAGTTCTTGTCAGGAGTGGAGAGGGCTGAGGGACAATGGCAGAAACTGTGCTGAAGAAAAAGCTAAGTCAAAAATAAGGCCAGGCCAGGGAGGTCACAACTTCCTGGAGAAGTCGGCTAGAAGCCTGTTTCAAGTAGCTCGCAGAAGCAGAGCTTCAGTGTGATCCTCGAGGGAAACTCAGCAACTTGTACCCTTTTGGAGACACAGGGAACAAAGAGGGGCTCGGGAGGTTGTGCTGTCTGCCAGGCAGGGTTACAGTGTGCAGTAATTTGAGTGAGAAATGTCTCTTACAGGCTCAGGTG
Source organism: Mus pahari (assembly GCF_900095145.1). Taxonomy (NCBI): domain Eukaryota; kingdom Metazoa; phylum Chordata; class Mammalia; order Rodentia; family Muridae; genus Mus; species Mus pahari. The sequence continues at coordinate 147,897,454 of NC_034590.1, forward strand.
TTTGAACAGTTGGTCCTCAGGTGGTGGCGCTGTTGTGGGAAATGCTACAACCCTGATGGAGAAATACATTGCTAAGGGTGGGATTTAAGACTTTAAAAGTCTCACTTCACCTGCAGTCCATTCCTTCTGTCTCTAGAATGTGGAGGATTGTGTGACCTCCCTGCTTCCTGACCCTGCTGCTGTGCCTGGCCTGATGCACGCTTATTCCTCAGAACTATACACCAAAATATACTTTTTCTTTAAGTTGGTTCTGTCCTGGTGTTTCATCATAGTAACAGAAAAGTAACTAACAGAACATGTTGAAGAATTACCCAAGCTCTTACCTCTCTCTTCCTCTGGACTGGTTCATTGGCCCCTAACTCTACCTCTATGTCCATGCAGAAACCCCAATGGGCAGGGCCTTCCTCACATCCTCCAGCTGTATTAGGTCTGAGTTCTAACGGAGAGCTAGGAAGTCCTATTATCCGTCTAAAGACTGACCAGAAAGCATTAAATAAAGCCAACACTTAGCTTCCCACTTCCCCTCTTCCACTGACAATTTAATAGGCACAAGTTCCCAAACAGGGAAAGAGACGAATAATTGGCTTTTCAGACCTCGTATCGTAAATACAATCAGACAAACCTAGTTAAATAAATGTGCCCCGCTCAATGACTGCAAAGAAACTGAATGATTAACATGCAACTGTATTTAGGGTCCATAAATTCGGTGCAGACTTCTTTAAAACTTCCGATTCCAGGAAATCTCTTAAGACGTTGATTCTGGAAAGCCTGGATAACGCCTCGATGGTATATGGACACTTCAGATCCCCAGTGAATGTGGATGCAGGTAGTTTCAGTGGCCTAGACAAATAAAAGGAGGGAAGTTTAAGAGGTAAAGGTTGCTGGAGTCATTTAAACACTGTATGTAGGGGAAGTGTCTTTGCATAGGTTGCCTCTAAGCTATGAGTTATGCGGCAGGCCACCTGTGTTCCGGTTGTGGGCTCATCTGCACCCTTGGGCCATCATTTGACTTCTCTCCTCGCTGGCCAGCAAGGTGGTGACTCTGAACGCTGCAGTGGACCACTGCGTTTCTCATTATGAGATCCGATCCGATAACTTGGCTTATCCTCTCATTTCGGTGGCTTTGACTACCGCATGCTTCCGCGGAAAGGCAGAGCTTCTCTCTGGATGCAGACAAAGCCGAGCTGATCAATCTCATGCAATGACAGGTCCAGAAGAACGTTCAGAACAGCGACTTCCTGATCAAACCATCTGCTCTAGTCCTAACTGCAGCTCAGCTTCCCAGGGCTCCACCCCCGCCTGCCCTTTGTTCTCAACTCCCAAGGCCACCCACACTGTCACCTCTTTCCCAGGGTCCTGGGAGCCCCTCCCCTGTACGGAAGGGGTTTTTTGTTCCCTTCCACCTCTTAGTATTTTAAATTGCTCTGCGCCTAGATCTCTGACCTCAGCCCTTCTTCTCCTTAGTTTCCGGTCTAGGTTGTCAATCACTCCATTCCATCTGCTTTTCTTTATTCCTTTCCTAGCCTGGAATAGAAGAATTTCCAAGAGTTTCCAGTCCCTTGCTGGTGGGTGAAGGTCTGGTTTGACAAAAGACCCCTTTCTAGTCCTTACTTACTGCGTGCCTGACCCGAGAGGGGACTTGGGTGTGTGCCATGCCCCAGGGAAAGGAAAGAGAGAGGGATAAAAAGCTTCATCCTGCCAACGGGACCGATGCCAGATCCTTCTCTGTTCGAGTCACCGAGTCACCGGCAGTGAATGTCACTCTGTGCGGTGTCTTGGCAGCCAACTGGTTTTCCAGGGCGATACTCCTGTGAATCGCCTGAACTCCATTCACAGCATTCAAGGAAAAGAACGGAAGAAAAGCTAAACTAGATTAGACCAATCTTCCTCCCGGAGCGATGGAGCTCTTAACAGCAGCCATGACTGGCAGTTGCCCTTTGAGCTATTTACCTCATTAGATTAGGGGCAGCCGCAAACAGCTTCTTTTCTTTAGTAACTCAGCACTTAAGTTTCTCCTTTATTCCCACCACCATTACATCCTGCCAATTTCTGCTGCCTCCTTCATTGTTCTTCCCTTCATTATCTCTACATCCCCGCTCCTGGCAGGGTCTGGTTTCTGTTTCAAGTCTCCCCTCACCTCTACTAGAGCAATCTCTTAGATTCCCGTAGCCTAACCAACCTCATCTTAGACTCCATCGATACTCAGGCTCTCCCCGGGCCAGTGTCCCAAACCATCTGCAGAACTCCAACCTTTATTCTCTCTCACTTCCTTCACCAGCCTTGTACTGTTAGGGTTTCAGGATGAGTGATAAGAAAGAAAAAAAAAAGTCTGAAAATAATCATTGCTAACACAATATTTTTTGAATATTTTAGGAACGAAGTCAACTGATACTCCTTAGACAAGAGTTGAGTGCATTTAAGGTAATTTGATGCTGGGATTCTCTTAGCTTGTACTTATAACCTGCACATAGGTCTGCTGTATTTTAACCCATTTTGTCTCTCGGATGCATATAATTTAGGTTTTTAATGAAGCTAAAAAATCCACGAGTGCAGGTAAAAAAAAATCCATGAGTGGAGGTGGGTCTGCCACAGTTGCTTAAACAAATATTTATTTAACTGGCTGGCTCATTTCCTCTGGCCTGATCATTAATTGTATTCACTTTAGAGTCTATTATACTTCTTCGTGATGCTTTTTGATGGTCTCATGAGCACACTGTGCTGTTCTCGGAGGGCTACCAATTCTCTGGGAAGGGATGTCAAAGCATTTGTTCTTTGCCACCCGAGGTTCAGTCTAATCCTCTCTAGCACAGAAGAACAGGCAGGGAGGGTGATGCTTGGGTTATGGAGAAAGGTGTGGGTCTTTTGATGATGTTTGTCTTGCCAGTTGCTAAGCAGAAGGAGAGCAATCACAGGAAGCCAATGGCAGTCCACCTGGAAAGATGCGTTTGGTTGGAGGCAGGAGGGAGAACTAAAACGAGGCCAAGGGGAAGGGAAGTATGAAGACCTACTCATACGATGTGTAGTTACTTACTCCTTTAGAGTGTTTCTTTTTCATCCCTGCAAAGGCAGGGTCTGAAGCCACCCAGGATGACTGACAGATATACATTACCACCCCCATTGACTGTGCTGTTCTGTGAGAGGAAGACCTGGGAGAAAGGAAAGAGAGGAGTGGCAAATGGAAACGGTGGTCTCAGGTCAGCAATAATCATGGTCGTGGTGCTGGTTTTGTTTGTTTGTTTGTTTAAGATTTATTTCTTGTATGAGTACAGTGTAGCTGTCTTCAGATACACCAGAAGAGGGCATCAGATCCCATTTTAGATGGTTGTGAGCCACCATGTGGTTGTCGGGAATTGAACTCAGGACCTCTGGAAGAGCAGTCAGTGCTCTTAACGCTGAGTCATCCCTCCAGCCCCGTGGTACTGGTTGCTTTAAGCCTAAACTCTGCCCTCTTTTCTGTGGGTTAGAACTATTTGCCTTTAATGCCAATATAAACGTATTCCTTGGCTTTGAAAAGAAATACCCAAATAACTCTCAATGTGGTCAATCCATCTTAATTTCTGGGAAGCAAAAGAACAGAGGGAGGGAAGGAGGAGAGTGGAGGAAGGAGAGGGAGAGAGAAAGTGATTCAGTGTGTATGTGTAAGTGTGTGTGTGTGTGTGTGTGTGTGTGTGTGCACATTCTTTTTCTAGTCCCTTGGATTGTGCTGACACCATTGTTACGTCTTGAGAATAGACCTTTCCTAAGTCACCCACTCATGTTTTGAAACTTGCCAGGATTTGAAATAATTTGATGAGTTTTCAGGGCTAAAATTATCCTTGGAGGAAAAGGCCTACACACCAAATATTCATACATACCCTGGAGAAGAGTCTAAAAATGCATTGTTTCATCATTCGTGCTGGTAGCCAGGGCTGGATAATTCATCTCTGCCCAATTAGGGAGCAGAAATCTGTATGCACCTCTCAACACGTCTCCATAGCTGCTCTGCCTGGAAACCACATAGGACACTATGTTGTCCTCTCCTTCACTGCTGCTCACTGGTATTTGGAGTGTCCTTTTCAGCTAAGAAAAAGGGAGACTTCCTCATCTGCTGCAGAGCTGGCTTGCACAGAGAGGGGACCTGGGAGGAGAGTGTGGGTTATACATCATAGTGTACCCAAAGTTGTTTAGCAACAAACAAACACGATGTCAAGTTTCCCACTTTAAAAAGTGGGGATTTGACTGGGCCTGGGTTTATTCCTTTAAAGCCAGCGAGGCAGCGGAAAGCGGATCTCTGTGACTTCGAGGCCAACCTGGAATACATAGCAAGTTACAGGCCACTCAGAGCTTCAGAGCTACATAGTAAGATGGCCTCAAAATAGATAGGCAGACAGACAGACAGACAGACAGACAGACAGACAGGCAGATCAGGTCCTGGGCCAGTGAAATGGCCCAGCTAATAAAGGCATTTGCTATGTAAATCCAGCAACTCAAGACTGACCCCCAGAACCCAAGTAAGGAGAAAACCAAATCTGTAAAGTCGGCCTCTTACCTCCACAGGTGTGAGGTGGCAATTTAAACAAACATTTTAAAAGGAGTTTGTGATCTAGAAAACACACCCATTTCTTTTCATTTTCTTTAAGAAAGCTCACAGGACAGGAAACACTGGTCCGTGTGAAACCTGTGACTAGATCATCTCCACCAGCAACAACTCATCTCCTAACATCACACTGCTAATTTAACTAATGATTTTGCTTTGTCTTCAGCTGGTACATGGCTAAGTTACTTTAGAGAGGCAACATCTTAAAGACACTCCAGTTGCCTGGGCTACAGAGCACTTACACCTCTTCCTGAGTGTCCAAAGGAAAGAATGCTGGGGCGATGTGGTGACCTTGGAGACCCATTTGATCTAAATGTACACAGCTGGTCTTTTCACATCGCCAACTCCTTTCCTCTTCTGGGAAAAGTGCCCTCCTCCATCCTCCCCACCTGCCTACCCTGCCCACTTAGTGCCCTCCTCTCGCCAGGGTTGGAACACTAGGTATTTGAGCTGTAACTGGCACCGTCATCTGCCTCTTCCAACCTGTGCTTGGGTTTTGGGGAGCATTAGTGAATGCTTCATCCTAGAGCTGTGCTTCACACAGGACAGATCCCCAGCAGGGGAGGCCAGTCGATGGTAAGATGCTCTGCCATGTAGGTTGCCTGAGAATCCAATGAAAGGAGGCATAGGCTGTGGAGTCCCAGGCACTAAAGCCCTTTCTAGTTTCAAGGTTGTTTGGACAAAACGGAATGCACATGCCAGTTGTTTTGCTGTGCTTGTATTTAAGTGGGGCAGCTAATGTTTGTTTCAAAGAATGAGGGGGTTCAGGGAGGGGATTGATCTTTTCTGATTACTTTTTCTGTCCCAAGCTTTTTTTTTTTCCCCATACATTCTACTAATTCCTCTAGCTATGGAGATAAGCATTAATCTCTTCTTCATATATGAGGTACCTGGAGCTCAGAGGGGCCAAGACACTTGCCAGTATCACACAGCAAGTGACTGGGGAAGATATCTATTCCATCTGTTTGCTAAGCCTTTCTAATATATGCTGCACACAGAGTTTATATGTTGTGGGTATTCTGGGGAACCAGGATGACAACACTGGGCTGAGGCATATTGTAAAAGTCATATGGAAGATGCCTGACTGTGAGCTGTGCTGTGCATCTTGCTGACTAGTGTCCCCTTACCCAGGAAGCCTCTTCATCTTAGCATATATGTAAATGCACACATTCGCATACAACCTCAGAAAACTCCCTTGTGGTTTTTTTTTTTTCAAAGTGCTTTTCAAATATAACATGTTTGGAGGGCTGGAGGTATGTCCCTCCCAGGAGGCAAGCACACTTGCTGTATTTGAAGAGGACCTGGGTTCATTCCCTGCACCCAGGCTGGGTGGCCTGTAACTCCAGCGTGAAGAGATCTGGCATCTTTTTCTGGTTTCTGTGGATAGGCACAGACAGACAGGCAGACAGACAGATAATGAGGTACATTTAAAAAAATGTACATTTTAAAAATGTAAGATGTTTTTAAAAGTCGCCCCAAGACTCTGGGAGAACTGAGTGCTCCCTCAAAGTGCTCCTCCATCTTTCAACCTGATGCTCTAGTTTCTTTATCACACTGTGCTGTGACGAAAGGAAGATTTGTTAGCCCAAGAAATCAACAAGAGTCTTCATCTTCTGAGCATCTTCAACACAACCTCACTGGGAAACAATCAATTGACCTTCCTACCTAAAGGGAACCGAGTTTTATGCCTAATAACCTCAAGCTACCACTAGAGGGCAATGTAGTCACTATTCACCACTGTACACTCTATACCACTATACACTATACAGCACTAACGGGGTTCCAGGTGGGTCACAAAAGCAGCTTAAAAAAAAAAAAATCTTATTTCTCATTCTTTGTGTATTTCACCATACTTTTAAAATATAGGTTCTATATTTAATTTCAAAAAGACATTTCACTACATAAAAAGAACACTTCAAATAGAGGCTTGCCAGAGAATCAAAAAGCCTGTAGATTAATTCCTTAGCCTGGAGAGAAGAAATTACCAGCGGATTGGGGGTTCTTCTGTATTGCCCTCTCTGATAATATCAGTAGTATTTCTTTAACACTTTTAAACTGTCCAAGTTTTTAAACTGTCCACATGTTTCTCCACTGTGTGTATGAAAAACTCACATACACAAGACTAAGCACCGGTGAGTCCTAGGAGGATGGAATGAAGTACAATTTTCAGTCTAGGAAGGTTCTATGCATTTCTCTCTGAGGTGGGTCTTGACATACAGCTAGTTTGAAGAATACTTGCCATATGTTTAGCATATGCATAGGACATGAGTTTAGTCCCAACGACCACACAGACACCATCACACACACACACACACACACACACACACACACACACACACACACAGAGTTTGCTTCTGAGGCATGGATTCAGAGCCTCTAATGAGACAAAGGACAAAGGGTAGGTTTCTTGGGGGTCACCTTCCACCTCCATTGTCATGATGCCAGATGAAACGTCTAGACAAAGCCTTCGCCCAGAGACCTTGCTCAACCTTCCAAGAAAACAAAAACAAAAGCAAAACAGAAAGCCACAAGCATTACTCTGTCAGGTTTACTCCCATGATTCATTGCTTTGACCTTTCTGATAAGGCCTGACACACGGCCTTGTACTGTACTTAATCTGCCTTAGGGCCCCCGCCATGGTTGGAACTGCTAGAAGGCCAGGCATGTCTGCTTCATATGCATAACCCAGCATCTCACATACAATACAATTTTGGTAGAACCTAATGGTCTCTTTCTTTACGGAAAAGGTTGGAACTGTGTTTATTTTCCAGCAACTATAAATTTGAACCTTGTTTGGTGTCTGTCTGTCTGTCTGGTTTTTTTAGTCTGTTGTGACACCATCTGACTTAGCAGCTGTACTCATCACTTCTAAAAGTGGATGTGTAGATGACTGAAGAACTTGATAAACATTTACAACTAACATCTAATTTAATCCACAGTTACATACTTATTTGTTGGCTTTAATTTTTTTCTCACCCTCTTTTTAATAATGGTCCTTACACGCTTTAACCTCCCTTCTGACCCACCACCCACAAGAGGTTGTAGAAAAGAAATGTTATTAGGATACAGGGGAAGTGGACCTGTTTAGAAATGATTCTTTGGAGCAAATCCCTTCTGCATTGTTAGGAAATCAGCAGTTCAGTTCACCGGTCAGCTGTGGCAGCTCGATCCACTTGCAAACACTTCACGGACATACCAGCAGTCCAGTTCAGTCATGTTGGGATAGCAGCAGTGGTGGCGCGACCTAGCAGGAACAGTCAGACCTCAGCCAAGCCGGCAGGAGTCAGCGGTGGGACCAGGGCCAACAGGGATGCCAGGAGAAGTTCTTTGCTGTGCCTCTCTTAGTGAAGATGTGAGACCAACAAGTGTTACATAAATTGCTCTACAAGCAAGCCCCTCCCACAGTCCATTGAGTCCTACTTGCACTCCCTCCCAACATCATGTGTGCTCCACAGGTCTTGCCTCACACGTGTCTTGCCTCGGCACATTAGTCTGTCTTAGCAAACTTCCACGAGAGTCTGTTTCAGCTGACATCACTGCCCATTGGCCTGGGGCTGCAGAAGCAACAAAAAGCCGCCAGCACAGCACCAGAGGTTTTTGATGTGTTTCTCTCTATGGAATCCTGACAAATGGAGCTCAACAACACATGTAAGGTGAACCAAGACGTGTGTGCCATTAGCGAAGAACCCTTCATCACGCATCCTTTCGCGTGCTGGCTTTAGCAGACCATCCTTTTACCTGTGTCTGCTTCAGGAAAACACTCCTTCACGTGTTTGCCCCAGCAAGGCACCGTCTGATACAAATGACTTTCCAAAGAAAGCAGCAATGTCCCTTTTATTCTTTTATATTGCTCATAAAGCCATTTTTGTTTATTTATTTTTCCTTTTTTTCCTTTTTTTTTTTTTTGGTTTTTGTTTTTTGTTTTTGACATGGTCTCTTTAGGCAGCTCTGGTTGCCCTGGAACTTGCTATGTAGAACAGGATGTCCTGGAACTCACAGAGATCCATATGCCTCTACCTCCCCAGTACTAGGACTAAAAGTATGTGCCATGACTTCCCAGATTTATGTTTTGAATGATTTGGCCAATTTAACTCCATTTGCACATTCAAAGAAGCGTATTATAATCTCTCTAATGAATTCAAGCATAAATAATTGCCAGCAGCTGAGTGTTGTTGTAATGCTGGCTGATATAATTCTACTCCTAATAATGTATTTGTTTATTCTGTAAATGTTCATTAAGTGCCTACTGGGAATCATGCTCTGCTCTTGGCATTGGCATAGGGTGAAAAAGGACTGTTGGTTGCTGCCCTGTGGTGTTGACATTCTAGCCAAGGTGAAAACAGAGAAACATACAGTGTGTCAGGAGTCAGTGAGCCTGTGCAGTATCACCTGGCAATACTTGCGTGACTTAATGAAGGACTTTAAAAGTTTTAAAACTAAAGGCTAGAACACCGGCTGTTCTTCCAGAGGACCAACTTTGATTTCCAGCACCCACACAACAGCTCACAGCTATTGGTGACGACAGTTCCACAGGATCTGACACCCTCTTTTGTCCTCTATAGGCAACAGTCATGGAAGTGGTACACAGACAGGTACACATTCATGCAGAACATCACAGCACACACACACACACACACACACACACACACACACACACAGGTTTTTTAATGGTTTGCGTTTAACACAATTTCCAGTATCCCGTCCCCCATCACTTTGTTAGGGATCCTGTGGATCCTGTGGATCCTGTGGATGGAGGTTCTCTCCCTACTCTGAACTCTGTTCAGTCCTCTTGACTCTATTAAATTTTTTATTGTGGTATCGAATTTAGCACAAGACTAAGGAGATGGCTCCATGGGTAAGAGTGTACTTGCTGTACAGGCATAAATTCAAATCCCTAATGCCCACATACAAATCTAGGCACAGCCACACGTGCCTGCACCCCTGGTGATGTGGGTAGCCGGGGCTCAAGTATTACTGATGCTCGTTGCCTGCCAGGCTAGCTCTAGGTTCAACGACAGACTCTATATTAAGAAATTAAGATGGAGAACAGTAGAGCAGGATACCCTACATCCTCTTCTGACTTCTGCATGTCAGGAGTGTATGCAACAGCCCCCCCATGTGCTCTCATGGCATGCACGTGCACAAACACACACACTCACTCTCACACACACATACACACACACACTTCACAGATATAAAAATAGGGCAGATTTAACAGCTTAAAACAGCGGTCATGTATGAGTTCATGATTCTGTTGGTTAAAAGTTGAGACACATCTGGTTGGATTCTCTGCTGAGGCACATCTGGTTGGATTCTCTGCTGAGGCACATCTGGTTGGATTCTCTGCTGAGGGCTTCACAAGGCTGGGGTCAAGGATCAGAGACCTGAGCTCTGTTGACAGAATACAATTCTTTACAGTTGTAAGGCTGATGTCCCTGCTAAGTCCCTTAGCTCATGTGTGCTGAAGAATATAGGAGCTGCTGGTTTTGTTTAAACTCTCTGCTCTGACTGTTGACTATTTGGGGTGACAGCTTCACTTTTACTGGGTAATGACTATTTAAGACCCATTTTCTCTACTTTGCTACATAAAAGGCATAAAATTGGTGTCATTGTTGCTGCAATGAAATCATTTATGATGGAAAGGCAGAAATGTATGATTTTTAGGCTTCAAGAGCATTTATCTTTGGCAGATATATAATAGACAAATGACTTAAGCTGTCAAAATACAATTCATTAAATGTGATTAGTTAAACTCTTGTTAACTTACATATTTTACTTAAAAGTTCAGAGTACTGAGTTAATGAAGCAAGTACCTTTGCTCTCTGAAATGTGATTTCTCTAATTACGTAGCCCTAGGCTCACTACCAACTAATCCAGATCACTTGTTAGAGCTTATTTTAAACAAGGATTCCTTGGCCAACCCCCAAAGTTATCAAGCCAAAATAGGACTTTTTTGGCTATATATAATAATAGCAGCAATACAGGCCATTTCTTATGAGGAAGATGATGTAGTCAGTCAAGTTTTGTGGATCATGATCACACACGAAAACCCAGTCTTCTTTATTTTCTCCCTTGCTGCCATCAATGGCATCAACTTTATTCCACAGAACTTATGCCCCAGAACCTCCACACAGGAACTGGGGTTGGATGAGAGAGGGAGGAAGGAAGGGAGAGAGAGAGAGAAGAGCTTGTCCTCTCTCCCCCAAGTTCTCTATGCAAAGAAGCATTCTCCCTTAAAAGTTCTGAAAATACTTCCCTTGCCTTTTGCTAACTTAAGTTGGGTCAAGCCCCCAGATTTAAATTAATCACTGTGGATAAAAGATGGACTTTCATTGATTGGCCATACGTAGCACACTCACGTTTAACATGAGGCATGGAGACTTCTTTTCCTAAAACATCTTTTCCCTGCATCAGAGGAGAACCAGGCAGGAGGGTGTGGAAGATAAGGAGAAACAGCCCATGAGAAGACACCGCAGTACCCACTACACTCTTCACAGTCTTTAGCCTCTCAGGTAACACACCCACACTCCCAAAGACCACGATGTGAGGTAACCATGGATTCGGCTTGGATGTCCTTTAAAGGATGAACGAATAAAACGCTATGGTATGCATACAGGATGGTATTCTGTTTAGCTATGAAGAATGAGATCTTGTTACTTGCAAGAAAATGGATGGGACTGAAAAATGATCCTGTGAAGTGAAATCATCCATGAGCATACAGGGTTCTTCAGTCTTCCGGTGTCTTCTCCAACTTCTTTCTTCAGTATGATGACGTTTTCATTATAGAGGTCTTTTACTTCCTTGGTTTTGTTAATCCTAGGATCTTTATTTCTTCCTTCCTCTCTCTTCTCTGTTCCCTCCCTCCCTCGCTCCCTCCCTCCCTCCCTCCCTCTTTCTGTTTTCTATAGTTTGGATGGGACTATTTTCTGGTTATTTCTTAGCATGCTCGTGATTAGTATTTGGAAGATTGCTGCTTTTTAGACATGGATTTTGCATCCTGTCACTTTGCTTAAAATGTATGTCATTCTCTTGAGGAAGTTTAGGATGTCTTATCTATAGAATCATATTATCTGCAAGTAAGTATACTTTGGTTTCTTTCCTGTTTATCTCTTTTGTTTCCTAGTCTTATTGCTCTAGTTAAGGCTTTGAAAACTGTGTTGAGTAAGAGTGGATAGAGTAGAAAATCTTATCTTGTTCCTGATTTTAATGGAAACGCGGAGTGCCCCTCTGTCGGTATAATGTTGGTTATGATTGTCATATATAGCCTTTATTATGTTGATACATGTTCCTCTATTACTGATCTCCTCGGACTTTTATCCTGAAGAAATATATGTTAAATTTTCTCAAAAAGACTTTAGTGTACCTATTGAGATAACCATGTGATTTCAGTAGCTTGTGTACAACGTACTGTGTTTATTGATTTGCATGTGTTAAACTACTTCTGGGCTTCTGAAATGATGACAACTTGATCATGGTGATCAATGTGCTCTTGAATTTTATTTGCATTTTAATGAGAACTTTTACATCTATGTTCATCAGGGAGATTGATGCATGGTATTTTTGTAGTTGTGTCTTTGTCTGGCTTAGGTATCTTGGTAATGCCGGCTTTATAAAAAAAAAAAAAAAGGTTTTGTGGTTTTCTGTTTCATAGACAGAAACTGAGAAGCATTGCTGTGTGTGTATGTGTGTGTGGTTGTGTGTGTGTACATGTTCATGTGGATATGTGTAGGTGTGTGTGTGTATGGTTGTGTGCACACACATGGTCTCTAAGTCCAGATACCCTGGAGCTGGAGTTACAGGCAGTTGTAAAACTGCCATAGGCGCTGGGGACTAACCCCAAGACCTCTATGAGAGTTGTATGTGCCCTGCTCAACAACCCATAGTTCTTTAAATGTCTGGCAGACTTCAGCAGTGACTCCATCTGAACTTGGACTTTTTTGGGCTGGGAGATATTTTAATTGTCATTTCAATCACATTGCTTGCTATATGTTTGTTTAATTAATTTACCTTACTTTAATTTTGGCAGAAAAACCATCCATTTCTAAATTTAGTGGAATATAAGTTTTAAAAGTATGTTGCATGGTTTTCTGAATTTCATTGGCATCTGTTAATTTCATTAATTTGAGGGTTTTTTCCTCTCTCCTTTTGCTTAGTTTGGGTAAGAGTTTGCTTCTTGCTTCAATAAACCAACTCTTTGTTTCATAGATTTTTTTGTATTATAAATTTCCATTTCATTAAAATTTTTCTTGACTTTAATGACTTCTTTCCATCTACTGGTTTGGGGTTTGATTTGTTATTGCTTTTTGAAGACCTTAAGATACACTGCTATTTATTTAAGATCAGATTTTTCAAATGTAAGTTTCCCTCTTAAGATTGCTGTTAAGGCAAGGTTTGGAGCTGAGACAGAAAGAAGGACCATCCAGAGACTGCCCTGCCCGGGGATCCATCCCATAAAAACCACCAAACCCAGACACTATTGCATATGCCAGCAAGATTTTGCTGACAGGACCCTGATATAGCTGTCTCTTGTGAGGCTATGCCACTGCCTGGCAAATACAGAAATAGATGCTTACAGTCATCTATTGGATGGAACACAGGGCCCCAATGGAGGAGCTACAGAAAGTACCCAAGGAGCTGAAGGGGTCTCCAACCCTATAGGAGGAACATCAATATGAACTAACCAGTGCCCCCCAGAGCTCGTGTCTCTAGCTGCATATGTAGCAAAAGATGACCTAGTCGGACATCATTGGGAGGAGAGGACCTTGGTCTTATGAAGATTATATGCCCCTGTACAGGGGAATGCCAGGGCCAGGAAGCAGGAGTGGGTAGGTTGGGGAGCAGGGCGGGGGGAGGGTATAGGGGACATTCGGGATAACATTTGAAATGTAAATGAAGAAAATATCTAATAAAAAAAAAAAGACTGCTGTCAAGGAATCCATAGATTTGGGTTGCTGTGTTTTTGTTATCATTTGATTCTAAGAAAATTTTAAAATATCCTTCCTGATTCATTTGATGGCCCATTCACCATTTAGCAATGTGTCTTTTAATCACCATTGTGTTTCTATGTTTCCTGTGGTTTCTCCTGCTGCTGATGTCTAGTTTTATCCTATTCTAGCAGAAATAATATAAAAATTGCTGCAATTTTCATGAATTTGTTGATACATACTTTATGTCTTATTATTATGTATTTTAAAAAGTGTTGTGAGCTGCCTAAAAGAATATGTATCCTGCAGTGTTTGGATGGACTCTTCCTGGATGTTTATTGGATTCATATGAATGACAATATTATTGAGTTCATATTTCTTTTTCAATATTTGTCAGAATGACCTAGCTTTTGGGGAGTATATGGAAGTCACCCATTATTATTGCATTGGGTTAAATCTATGATAACTGAATTTGGTGTGTATATGTTTAAAATTATAATGTTCCTGTGATAGATTGCTCTCTTAATTAACATGAAAATGACTTTCTTTACATCTTTTGACTAAAAGTGGTTTAGCATCTATTTTTTAGATATTAGAACAGTGAAATCTTGTTCTCTTATTCACAGTGAACATTTATTCTCTTATCCCCTTATTCTCTTTCCTGGAATACTCTTCTTCCCATCCCCTGAGGCCAAGATCGCTCCAAGTTTTGATGATGAGGTGTGCTTCTTGGCATAACAAGTAGATCCAAACACTTCAGGATCCATTCTTCTCAACATCCCTTAGAACTCAGTTACTTAACAGGACATGAGGAAATCTTGAGTCTGCTTTAAATCTAATCTACCAGCCTGTGTCTTATAGGTGAAGAGATCATTAATTTGGAATCATTATTGAAAGGCCTATACTCACTACTGCCATTTTGTTGATTTTTGTAGTGTTTTGTGTTTTCCTTGGCCTCAATTGCTTAATTACTGTCCTTGCACGGTTTATTCTCTTCTGTAACAGCATAGGTATGTTTATATTTCTCTTCAGTCCGAAGGATTCCTTCAAGTGCCTTCTGTAGTGGCTGCTAGTGGTTATGACTTCCATTAGCCTGCTCTTATCAGGGAAAGGCTTTCTTCTTCCTTAATTATGCCATCGCTTTCCTGATCTTTCAGAGCTTAAACTGCATCCTCCTGACTGGCTAGTTGTTTTGGTGAGAAGCCAATCGTTATTCCAATCTCCTTTCCACGGGACTTGCTGTTTCTCTTACAGTTTTCTGTATGCCTTCTCTGTCTATTTCATATTTTAACATGAGACTATAATATGAAGAGATTTTTTTTTAGTCTCGCCTGTTTAGTAATCTAAATGCTTCCTATACCTGGGCATCTCTTACCCTAATTTGGGGATTTTTCTGGTAATTGTTTCACAAGGTGTATGTATGCATATATATAACAAAACAGCACATTATATATCTTTAGATGCATGAATATCTATCAGCCTTGCCTCAATAAATTATTTTTCAATAGAACTGGAGAGTGGAAAGATGACTCTGGACAAATGGTATACCAGATGTGACCTCTTATTTCTCTCATCTATAAAATGGAAACAAGACTTTTCTACAACAATACCTGTTAAAATGGAACTCTGAAGAGAATAAAACTGCCAATCAGCTAAGAGTGCTTAGCACAGGCTCTGGTACCCAGCAGTGCCCATTAAGGTGCAGTTATTAAAATGCACCCCACCTCTCTAAGTCCTTTTGTATGTTTCTCATTTTTCTTCACGACACCCATTCAAGTGTAAGGAAATTAACTCAGAGAGTAGTTTTGCCAAAGCCCTATAAACTAGTTATAAATTGCAAAAGATAGAACTAAAGTCAGTTTTTTGCAGCTTGTTATTTCCAGTGCATGGAGTTAAAATCCATAGGCATCTTTTCTAACTCTGTACATGGAAGTTCAGTGATTTATAAAGGTTGTTAGATTTTTTTATGAGCCATAACATAGATACAATTGAGATATACATGAAGTGTGTATGTACCTGTATGTGTGCAGAGTGCATATATCTCTGTGTGTGTGTCTTATGTATGTGTTATGTGTATATGTGGTATATATACTTGTGGAGTATGTGTGGTCATGTATATGTGTTTGTGAAGTATGTGTGTGTTCATATACATGCATACACATGTTGAAAAGAATAGGAATATATTTAATTGCAAATGATGAGAAGGGCATTCAACAAGGTAATGAGTTAATTGAATAGCAAACAAGAAATGCAAATACAAGCAGTCAAAGCTGTTAAAGCAGTTTCAGTTTCAACAACGTTCCAGACTCCCGCTAAAAATTAAAACATCTCTAGCTAAAAGGAAGTCCAGAGAAGAAACCAGTTTTAATTGAGCATCTTAACAAGGCAAGAGGAAGAAGGAATAGCAATGGCTGCCACTTTGATGTCTTTAGCGACCTTAGAATGTAGGACCGTGAAAGGCAGCCCGGTTCCAAGTACAGGCTGGAAACCCGGTGACCCTGAGGGACGGCAGGCGTTTTGCCATGCTCCTGACACTAGGCTGCCCTCCATAGATTTGTGACCATCAGTCACATAGGGGCAATGCCCCAAGCTCCTCCACAGGTAGAGGACGAGGACGTGACCTGTGGTCATGTACACTCAAGACAGATCTCCATTTTAATGAGGTCCCTAAAGGCCTGGAGGGCTTAGCCAATTAAGCTCTCCTTCCCAGACACTCCTCCCTGCAAAAGGTATTTAACCTCAGGCCCACCCTGAGAAGTGGGGTACAGTTTTTATTCTTCCACTTTCTGCCATGACAATAAATGTCTTAAAACCATGGACTGCTTTTTTTTTTTTTATGGGGATCCGCCATGGGGAGCAATGGCACAGGCCTTCACCTAAAGAGCAGGCCATCTAATTCCCTGTAGAAGGTCACTCAGTGCTCCCAGCCACAGACTCCACCAAGCCAAGCCACTCATTGAACAAGCCAAGGACTCAATCCCTGAGAGAGCTCTTCCTGCCTTTCCCCTTCAACCCTGGGCTAGATCCAGCTCACAGGCCCCACTCCATTCTCAGCAATTCTGTGCCACCCAGCAGTGCCTGGGTGCCCAAGAACCTGAGAACCAGATGGCCCTGGCCTCCCTGCAGGCCTGGGGGACTCCTGTGCCAGATCCAGCTGTCCCTGGGACCATAGACTTCGCTCTCCCATTCCTCAGCAGTGTCCACAGCTTCCTATAGCCCAGACCAGTGCTAGTGTGGGGTAAGTGCATGGGGTAAGCGCAGTCAAAACGCCTGCATTGTGCCACCCAAAGCGGCCCAAGCCCTGTGGCAGAGCAGAAGCAGACCCCCCTCCCCCACTTAACCCTACATTAGAGTATTTATTTCTTTAAACTCAAAAGAATTATAAATAGGCACACTGTACAGGGTGCTTCTGATTTGTCGTTTATTATTTTATAGTTGTTTTTATCTCTTGCAAGTAAAAAAAAACAAGTGTAAAATTAGGTTTAAGATTTAGAAGTGATCAATATATACAGGTAAGACAATTAGAATAATACATGTGGTATTCAAGGAGAACCCTTTACTAAGTATTTGTAATATATGTGTATATACATGTACACATTCATACACATGAACATCCCTTTAGGTGTGTCTAAAGAAAGTAACCAAAATCAACTTGAGAACAGGTACAATACAACCCTCTCAACATTTTCTGCTGTTAATATTTTTAGTTTAGATCATTTCTCCATAGAATTAGCAAATGTAAGACACAGTCAAATGTAATTTGTTTTAGCCATAAATGCACACTCCTGTGAAAGCAGTACACTTCTTGAAAGTGTACTCCGAAAGTGGAGGAGTAATTTAGCTTCTTGGACTTGCTGTCAGAGCCTGTAGATCTGTCTCCTTTCCTTTGATGAGGTTGGCTTGCCTATACTTGGAAGAATATGGTTAAACATGGAGCCATTTAGACAAGGCCCACTAACTTGGAGGAGCTCTTTCATAATTAAGATCTCATCCTAGAACCACCAATCACATATAATTATTCAGATACGAAACCAACTTAGTAGCTGCTCCATGGAGCAGTATAGGTATGGGCCATTTCCAGCTTTATGGAAAGTTCTTTTGATAGCCTTGATCTTACCACTGAGATGCATAAGAAGCAATACCAGGGTGTTGTATACCTGCTAATTACAGTGTTTGGGAAACAGAGACAGGGAAATTAACATAAATTTGATAACCAGGTTGATCTTCAGAGTGAGTTCTGGAGCAGCTTGGGTTATGAAGCAAGACTTGTTTCCAAAATGAATTAATACAATTTAAAATGAAATAGCAGCAATACTAGGATCAAATCCACTACATGGGTGTAACCTATCATGCAGAGTATTTTTCTAATTCCTCTTTGGGAACAGTATCAGAGCGCCTTTACAAGCCTTGTTACAGAAACATCTTGCTTTGTTAATATGAGCTTGTTGAGTTACCTCAACAGCACACTCCAGATAGTATGCTCCCTGCGGGCGGGGATTCAAGGGGTAATTAGACATGGCGCCTTCTCTCTCCTCCATGAGTTTATTGTGGAACAAATAACAAAGACGCAATGTGGTCTGTGAATGCCAAGTAAATATGTACAATATGTTCTGGGAGCAGAAAGAAAAAAAATGACTCTAATTAGGGCATTCTGAAAACCCTTCTTTGCAAAGACTTCAGGTGAATGCCGGAGCAGGGGGTTGGATTTTTATTGTAAAGGCTCTGAAAGGCTATTGAGGTAGTTTTAAACAAAGGACCGGCAAAGAATTATATATATTTTAAGAGGTCATTCTGGTGGCAATTAGAGTAGGTAAGAAACTGAAGGTAAGACCCAAGGCAGACAAAGCGTAAGTTTTAAGATGTTGAGGGCACTGAGGAGTCCGTGACAAGGGGCATCCAGTTTTAAGGTGGCAAGTTTGATGATCACCGCTGCATTCCTCAGTCTTGTGCAACAGTGTGTACTTTTTTCCCCCTCAAAACTCCGTCTTCTCTTTGTTGTGATTTGCTGCACTACAGTCTTTCTAGACAGTTTTATATATTTGAAACATATTTCCATATCATGCAGCTCACATAAAGGTCCCACACAGAGGTGAATACGGCCACTGCAAGTCAATCCATCCTCTATTATGAAAGTGGCTTTGTCACTCTTCCAACTCTGTTCTTTCCATCCCTGCATGCTCTGGCCTCTGTCCCTAAGTCACCACTGTCCTGCTCTCTATTACCATAGATGTCTGTTTCGTACATTCGTACTACACTTTCTCATATAACATATTTTGGTCATATTCTTTCCCCTGCCCCTACTCCTCCCAGATCCTCTCCATCTTCTTACCCTGCACTCCAAATGTCACATTCTTTTATTATTATTTTTTTTTCTTTCATGATAATCCCACCATTTGAAGCTTCTAAAGAAAGAGTCGCACAGGTTTAAAACAGTGTCTGGGTACAGTTTTGGCTTTTGTTTTTAATAAAAATAAGTAATAAATGCTCTATCTTTGTGTATGTGAAGACAGAAATCGTGAACAGGGTCTTAGAGAACATCTCTAGTTGATCTTTGCATCTTTACTGTGTGTTTGCTTCATTTTGACGTCCAGTGTGTTCTACTTTCTTCTGTAATGCAACAGATTGGATGCATTTTTCTCCAAAAAGTTACAATCATTGTACCCAAGGAAGTATGCCAAACACGGTTAAAAGAAGTATATTTATCAACTTTACTACTTCAGGACCAATACTCAATTGGAATATGAAAAAGACACTTTCCTTAAAACGTGTGTCACAAGGCCGATGAGATGGCTCACTAGATTAAGGTGAGCTGCTGGCTGCCAACTTCACACCTGAGCTCCGTGCTCAGGGACTCACACAATAGAATGAGAGAATTGGCTCATACTGCCTTCTGACCTCCACATGTGCAATATCAAGCGATAAATTAATGTGATAGAACCTTAAAAGTAAGTCTGAAGCACACATTTAAAACAGACCACATGATCATAATGATTGGTTAGGAACCATTCTTAAATGCTCTTTCAGAACCAATTTTGTTGTTGTTCAGTACACTATTATTACTGTGTGTAATTAAAGGGGTGCTCTGTCAGCTAGACTTTCCATTGCCTTCCAACTCTATCTTTGACATTTCTCTTTCGATATAACATCTCTAAATCCCATTTCATTGCCCCTGCAACCCTGTTCCCCTTTAGGTCTTTTGCCTTCCTAAATCAGATGAAAAACCTGATTAATCAAGTCCAGTTGCATCTGGACTTAGGAAGGTCCCCACACTTGACCATCACATTTGGTGTCGCCGAAAAGCATCTTCTGCATACCTTTATGCCTAGCAGCCAGAGCTCTGTCTGACTCCCCCCAGCCCCCAGATCCAGCGGACACACACACAGAAAGTTTTTCGTGACAGTTGCCTTACAAGTTCTGCCAGAGTTATTATTCTAGCTTACCAAGAGCACCCCCATCTACCTCCTGGTCCTCCCCGGGGTGTGTATGAAAGAGACTTTAAGTGGTACATTATGAAGCTGGTATTTAGTAGGGAGTGGAAACACATTCCTCGTGGTGCTTGTCTTTCCTCTATAGAACTCCCGGCAGAATAAACCAATGGGCTTGTTTCCGTTGGCTTATCTTGTCTGGAGCAGTAGAAACGAACACTTCTGACTTGCCAGTTTTTGCCAATATCTAAATATTTTTGTTCTATTGAATGTGACTAGATGTACAGACACACTTTTATTTTGTCTCACACATGAAAAGTGAAAGCATAAGGCATGCGATCCAACTCGTTTCTGATCCAAGTATTTTAATAGCAAATTACTAAATTTAGTTGTAGACAATAGAAGAGATAATCCACCACCATTTCAGAATTTATTCTGCCAGTCTAGACACAGTAACACAGCGCATCTTGAATTGCATTTAAAATGAAAGGTTGGCTTTACAATGTTTGTTACCAGTTTTCAGCATGCTGACCTGCTAAAAGAAAACAGATGTCTATGAGATAGTCCAGAGATTTAAGAAGAGAGGTCTAAAAACAAAAATTCAAGAAAAAGAAGACAGAAAAGGATGTTACAAAGTAGTGCCTGTGTCATTTGGCTCTAAAGATTATCAGAACTGAAATACTTGGTTACTTTATTCTACACCTTTTGTTAATTAATAGAGAAATGATGGTGACAACAATTATATTAAAACTACAAATACTTCCTAGAAATAGAAGCAAAATTTATCATTTCCAAAGTAATACAGTAGGCACTATCCTATTCACTTTATTGCTTGCTACAAATTCTGGGCTTGAAAAACAACCTCATGCCAGGAAGAACTGTAAACTATTTATTTAGTTCTGCGGACTCTGAATTATATAAAATGACATTCACCAAATCCCCCTTTGAATTTGTTTCAGAGACATTCTTGCTTCTTGTATTTGGAGCTGAGTATTCTTGGATTAGAAAATTCACTTCACCATGAATAAAACAACGAAGCCTCAACTAAAAATCCTAAGACCTCAATGTCGAGAAATTCTCTATTTTTAGTAAGTGGTACAGTGAATACTTCCTCCCTCCCTTCTCCTCCATCAGCAGGTGTCTCTGCCATTCCAGCAGACTGATAAAAGGAAAAGGAGGGGGCGAGGAGAAAGGAAATTGTCTAAGTCGTCGTCGTCGGGTGGTGGAGGTGGGGGATATTTTAACATGACGATTTAAAGTAATTCAGTTTTTAAACGTTCTTACCCAGAATTTATTACGAGGTTTATTATGGATTACTCAGCAGTTTGGATCTGTCCATCTGTAACTTATAAACGGAAGGGGACAAGGGATTAGAGGGAACGAAGGATGGGGGTGGGGGCGGGGAGAGCAAAATGTAGGCGCGTGGGCACGGAAGGGAGAGGCGGATTTGGCAGTCATGAGGGACCGCGGCTCCGAAATGGAAAGTGTGGCCTGGCCGTCCTGCCCTGGAGTGTGTGTGGGAGGGGAGCACGGTGTCGCATTGTCCTCTCCCGACCCTAAGCGCTTCTCCCGTAGGATGAGGCCAGGAGAGGACACGGGGAAAGGGTTAGTCACAAGGATGCTCAGGTAAGCGGTCTCCCGGTCTCCCCGGCACTGGAGGACCACAGAGGAGGGACGATCAGGGGGCCGACGTGACCCCGAGTCCACTTCCTGGGCGCGAGTTTAAAGGTCAAAGGCCACCGGCTGGGTCAAAGGTCCCCGGCTCACCTGCCACCCCAGGTGAAGGGAACGCTAGGGTTAGAATCCGCGTCACAGCCTTTACAGGCCTGTCGCCCTCCCGAGGCGAGGCCCTCCCACGACAGCCCGCGACCAACATGGCGGCCAGGCGCCCCCCAGCTCCCGCCCCGCGCCGTCGTCTCCTCCGCGGTCTTCGCGCGTGACGCGGAGCCCCGGGCCGGCCGACCCGCGGGAGCGGAGCGCGGCCGAGGGCGCGAGC
>NC_034590.1:147919566-147927490 GCF_900095145.1 Mus pahari
CGGCCGCCGCCGCCGCCGCCTCGCGCCTCAGCCGCCCGGCCAGACATGAGTGAGGCGGCTCGGGATCTCTCGCCCGGAGCGCCGCCGGCGGTGGCCGCGGCCGCCTCGGAGGAGAGGAAGGGGAAAGAGCCGGAGCGCGAGAAGCTGCCGCCCATCGTGACGGCCGGCGCAGCCGCGGTAGGTGCGGCGGGGGGCCGGGGGGCGCCCGGGGCGGCGGGTTGAAGGCGGCCTGGAGAGGGGACAGCGGGGAAGTCGCGCCTCGAGGGCAACGGCCACCACTTGGGAACCGCGCGCCTTCCACGCTCGGGGAGTGTGGTCCGCTGCCTGATGCTGGGTGTTCGCTGGTTTTCGGGGGTCTGGCTCCCGACTTTCTGCTGAGGGTCGGCATCCTCTGGTGGATGGGCATGGGTGCCAGTTGGGCGTCAGGAAGGTTTTCCCAGAGGGGGAGAACCTGCCTGTGGGCGCCGAGGCAGCGCTTCCCTTCGCTTTTGCCGTCCTTTCTCCCCCTCAGGTTGAACAGTCTCAGAGGGGAGTTTCCGCCTAATTCTGACCTTTCCATTGCTATGGGGTAGTGGGAGGCAGATGCATCCCTGGATGCTTTTATTTTATTTCTTACGGTACTGACGTGTGATTTGAAGGAGAGGCTTTTTCTTCTTTTAAAACTCGGCTATCTAAGCTTAAGCGGGGTAATTTCCCAGCTGGATTTTGCAAGGGTTAATTTGGAAGGCGCTCTCAGCCTTCAAACTCCATACTGCCAAATGATGTCATGGGACATCATCCCCTCTCTCCCTTCCCCCTGTTTGTACTTAGTGGTTGTGAGTCTCATTGCTTTATAATTAACCTCTGGTTTTGACATTTTTATTTGACATAGTATTTAAATACTTTGGGCAAGTTTGCTTTCATGTATTTAAAGATTATGACTTGTCAACGCATCTGTACGTGACAAAATAGTAAAAGTTTAGGGAATATTATACATTTGAAAAATTTCTACTGGCAATTAGTTTCTAGAAGCCGCCCTCCTAAATGACTAAGAACTTACTAAAATAGCTCACTCTTCTTTATAAAGTATTAGTATCAGAATAATGTTATGATTTGGTAGGTTTTTCAAAAAAAAAATGTCTGAAGCCTGTAATAACTAGAAATTGTTAAAGACAACTCTTTTATCCTAAGTCAGTGCAGCAAATTGTGGACAGCAATGACACACATTTTAAAAGCATCACTGTGACTGATTGGTAAATTGCAGCTATAGGTAGGAAATACCTTGGGGGAGGCTTTGAGGCAATTTGTCATTCATATTGTAGTCTGTTGGTGCCCAGGGTTTTCACAGCTTTTTATGTAGGACTTCTTAATGCCAATGTAGTTTGTTTCAAGTCTCTGTGTGTGTCTAGTGTGTGTATATGTGTGAGTGTGGGTATATGTGTATGGAGGTCAGGGGAAACCTCTGATGTTGGTTGTCACCCCACGCTTTGGCAGTTTTTTCCTAAGGTGGTTATTCAGAGGGAAAATGTATCATCTGCTTTTAGAAGCAATGTTATGAATGAGCTTAGTTTCTAACAGCAAGTACCTTTCCCCAAATTATTTATATATAGTAAAGAATATATTATGTATAACAAATAATGTCTATTATTTACCTATATTATTTACATATAATTTCAGTGGAACTGAAAGAAAGGTTTGGCACTTACAGGAGCTGATACAGTGTGGATGGAAGTCTAGCAGTTTGTTATCTGAAGCTCATAGGTCTTAGTAATTCCAAGTTTTTCAGATTTTAAGAAAGTAACCCTTTTAAGCATTACCACATGTAATACCTACCGTGAAGTCCTGGCCAGCTTCCCGGCATCAGTAGTATCTAAAACTACAGACAATGTATTGTCTGTTCTGTTCAGTAGAATAAGGTTAAAAAACTGCTACTTGCCTTACGTCATTTCAAGTCACATTCGCATTTGTGCTACCAAGTGAATTGCAAAGACACTCTTTTTTCAGGATGTGGACTAGTCAAAAAGACTATAGTTTAAGAATTTTTTTTAAAAAATCTTTGAACATGGAGGATAAAAACAGTTTGGAATAGAAAAATTGGGATTCTGAGGCAGTTTCTGGTGGTGCCTTAAAATTTCTTTTGACATTGATACTGCTGTTGGATTTTTCAATGGAACTTTTAAGAGAAAATGCAAGTATGAATGTATATTTTTCAAGAGGATTTTCAGAGCTGATATTTTGAGGCATCATGATAACAAGCCTAAGGAAAAAAATATGCTGACATCTGAAGATCAGGAAAGCCAGGGCATCTGGGATGACCGGATTCTCCAGTGGAGTGGGGAAGGCTTGATGGAATATGGTGGAAAGAGAAAGACAGTTTATGGGCTCCTAGTTTATTTCCAGACTCTGGAGGGCTTAAGCAGAACTCAAGGTTTGTTTAGTATCCTAATTGACATCAGTAACTTTGGGGACCCTTTTAGTGATGCCCAAATTAATTGCTCCGCCCTTCCAACTTGAGTTTATATTTCAATTCAAGTGGCCCTGTAATCATGATTTTTTTTTCCCCATAAAATTAGTGTGCCATGGTTATGACGGCGTAGAAACAAGTAAGAGTGACGGCTCACTAAATAAAGAAGAGGTCAGATTATGCTGATCCTAATAAGGCCAAAAACTACAAGCTATATTCTGAATGTTTAAAGAGGGTGCCAGGACGAGAGAGAGAATGCTAGAAACTGTACATTCTGATACTACCTCTATGCCAAGGTCCATTCAGAAGATTCCTGACACCGGTCTCAAACGAGACTGACCATAGAGTTACTTTGGTAGGATGTTGAGGTCCTGACTCACATCCCACCCTAAGACACCAGTTTTCAATCTTTGATGCACAGTAAAAAATCAACTGGGAAGCACTATGACGGCCCAAATGCAAGCTTTTTAAATCAGAATTTCTGAGAATGGAGACATATTTTTCTTTTAATTCCTTGGTAAAACTAAGAGTGAACATTGATGCTGTATGTACTGAATTAAAAGCTATGAGCACAGCTCAGCAATCTGTGCTTTAAAACTACACCCTCATCCCAAATCTGTTTAGCAATAGCTGTCAGAGTGGTTCTATGAAAGATGGGGGGCAGGGGTTACTGAAAGGAATGGCTGTTAAAGTGGCTCAGTGAGAGATGCTCAAGAGGCCCCAGATGATGGAAATTAGACATACTGAATTCACTAAGGTTGGCAGATTGAAATGGAGACAAATATGTAAATTAGTGATTTAATACAAGTATTAGAAAAACATGGTAATAAAGGCGAAAATACACAAAGGAGAGGCAGAATTAACTGTGGCAAGTAGGGATGAGTTTTATTGCTTCCTTCAGTATTTAATGAGCTGAATAGAAAGAGAGGTTCTCAATGGAATGGAATATACCAAGGGATTAAATAGATTCAAAAAAGATAAATTTTATATAACGAGGAAGGTAAAATCAGTTTAAACTGTGTGTGCACATGCGTGCGTGTGCATGTACGTGTCTGTACATGTGTATTTTGCTGAGGATCAAACTCAGGGCTTTGTGCACATGCATTCTACCACTGAGCTACATTTCCATCCCTAGTTTGGAATTCAAGGGAAGCTTGCCCACAAATAGAAGATGAGGTACTGTGTCAAATAGGTAGTAGAGAGTTTGAAGGAAAACACAAGGTGTATGCAGAGGACAAGAGTGACAAGTTTGTGTTGTGTATAAATGGGCTTGCAGGAACCTCTGGACCATGATGGAGCTACCAGTCACGGAACATATTATTATGTTTAGCTTTGCACTAACTGGGGTAGAAACACAGACAAGGCTTAACCAGAATGTCGTACCTCTGGTGACTCGGGGCTAATGGATAACGAACAAGTCAGTATGTAAAAGCCACAGTAATTCTAATGTTCCTAGTTACACAGGACCAGTTCCACTTTAAACAGTGGGAACTTAAAATTTTGAAAACAATTAGAGGAAAGGGAAAATTGGCTTTCTGTTTAATTGGCAAATGGTCAGGGGGGGTGTGTAGTATGTTTTTGTTGGAATGTGTTACATGGTATGTACATGTCTATGGACCTGAGTCCTTGCAGAGTTTATACATTGTTCAGAAAAGATGGTTGGTAAAATCTTATTTCTT
This sequence comes from Mus pahari, assembly GCF_900095145.1. NCBI lineage: Eukaryota > Metazoa > Chordata > Mammalia > Rodentia > Muridae > Mus > Mus pahari. Next base: position 147,923,689 of record NC_034590.1, read on the forward strand.
TTTGTTAATTGATCTCAATAAAAGCCCACTGGAACTCCCCCCTCCCCAGAAAAAAACCACAATAAGCTACAGAAACAGTTTGCAATATGGAGATGATCAGTGTGTGCAGAGCCATGAAGAAAGGCCTTGAAGTAAAGGTAATTATTTAAGCTGGCTGGCCATTGAAGGAATGATAGAATCTGAATGAGCAAAAGGAATATGTAAACAGTGGGGAAAATAACTTGAGAGGCCTTAAAGAGAAACATAAATTAAGGAACAATAAAACAAGTCCAATGGAAACTTGCTGAGGACTTGTGGGAGTTATGCAAGGATGCTCGAGGGCTGGAGAAGGTTGGACATTTCCCCTTTGGAATTCCTTGAATAGAGGAACAACATAATGAAGTTGCTGGTAGTCTGTGGTTAAACTGGAAGAAATAGGAGGAAGAAAGTGAAGGAAGGAGGGTTGTGGTTCATGCTTGAGATGGTGAGCACATCCACTGGAGTGTTGACCACAGGATTAACTGTATAGAGTAGAAGAACCCACACAGTGTGGAACCTCGGTGACAGAAATGAAAGATAGAAGGATTAATACAGGGGAAGAAAGACTTTTAGTTCTAGAAAGGGTTTCTCCGGAGGAAGAAGAAGAGGAAGATGAGGAGGAAGAGGATGGAAGGAAAGAAGGCAGAAGAAGGAGGAGAAGGAAGAAGAGGAAGAGGTGAAAGAAGCAGAAGCTGAAGCATATTAAAAAAACAACAGTCCAGCCAGTAACATTTTTAAAAAGTGATGTGTGTGTGTGTTTACTTAAACTCTACACAACTTAGCATTTTGAACAGTCTTAATCTATGTAACCTTTTGTGCATCTTGTCTATCATATTCTAAATGAGGTGATGTAGGGAGAGAATGAAAAAATGATGGTGAATGTATCTTAAAATTTAATAAACTGAAGATTTTTTTAAAAATAAATATGACCTGGTTAAGTGGTCCATGCTTCCAGCCTAGCACTTTTGGGAGATAAAGATAGACCAGACTCTTGAACTGTAGGACAGTCAGGACTACATAGTGAGTCAGTCTGTCAGTCAGTCAGTCAATCTGTGTTTCTTCTCTTTCTCAAAAAAGCATATGTAAATAATATAACTGTTGAGTGCATATTCTGTACTATACATTTTTCATGTGTCATGTGTCATTTAGTTAATACAGTCAAAAATCACACAACAACCTAGTGTATAGAGTATTATCCCATCTTCTGGGACAGATGTTTGAATCAGATTTCTTGTATATTGCCAAAGGGTAAAATGATACTGATGTACAAAGGTTGTTTCAAAATTCTCTCGCCAATTCTGAGCGCTCTCTGGTGGCAAGATGTGGCACAAAGAGCCTCCACCTAAAGCAGTAATCCCAATTTGAAAAAGAGGATGTGGTCCAGCAATGTATTAATTCAATTTTTTTCCAAATGTAGGAATATTATGTCAAATAAATATATTCTAGATATATGATCATTTAGTTTTAATGTTATGAATATGTAGTTTTAAATTCTTTATAAAACAAAGCAATCTGATAAAGTAAAAATAACCTCTTAAAGAGAGATTAAATAGTACTTAAAGAGTTTTCAGTTAAGAAAAGAAGGCTGGTAGCTATATAAATACATATTCTGGGTATCTAATTTTGAGTGGATCATAAAGTCTCTCAACTCTCTCTCCTTTTTTTTTTTTGGCTGCAAGGCCAGAATGCACATCTGCTCATTCTCCCATTCATGTTTAATTCAGGATTTAGAACACAAATAATTTGACTATATTTAGCAATTGGAGAAAAACATGCTTATAAATAGTGAACCAGAGAATGCCCCCAAACTGTCAACTGTAAGACCACTTTGCTATTTTTAATTCTTTGTCTATAAAATGAGGAAAATAATACTAATACCTACCTCACATAATAGATATGAAATCTATAATAGTGCACATGAAGAAGCTACATCTGTAGTGAGAAATTGTAAGTCAGTTAGTTCTTGCTATTCCTATTATTTTGGCATTTTTCTTACCAGCCCTCTGTATCAAGTTTCAAGATCTGTATATGTTGCCTTTACCCATCCATCTCTTTCCAGTCCACACAGAATTAAGGGATGCCTTGCAGTCTGAACTCCTCAATGTAAGAATTTAGATGAATTTCTTTTTGAAGAAGAAAAATAGCTCTATAGGGAATATAGCCTAGTGTTATCAAAATTAGCAACTTCTCTGTTGCATTTTAAAATTAACTTGCTTATTTTTAGAGTTGAGAAGAAAAAGATCAACAGTGGATTAATGAGGAAGTGGGTGGAGCTGAGAAGACTCTGGGAAGCTTTGGTTTCTGTTTTTCACCTACTTTTTTCTAGCATTACAGTCGTTTGTATGGATTAAATTTTTGTTTTAAAATATTTTTCTGTCAAAAAATACACATGGTATGCACTCACTGATAAGTGGATATTATCCCAAAAGCTCGGATACCCAAGATACAATTCACAGACCATGTGAAGCTCAAGAAGCAGGAAGACCAAAGTGTGGATACTTCAGTCCTTCTTAGAAGGGGGAACAAAATACCCATAGGAGGAGTTACAGTGACAAAGTGTGGAGCAGAGAATGAAGGATAGGCCATCCAGAGACTGCCCCACCTGGGGATCCATCCCATATACAGCTACCAAACCCAGACACTATTGTGGATACCAACAAGTGCTTGCTGACAGGAGCCTGATATAGCTGTCTTCTGAGAGGCTCTGCCAGAGCCTGACATATACAGAAGTGGATGCTTGCAGCCAAACATTGGAGTAAGCACAGGGTCCCTGATGGAGGAGCTAGAGAAACGACTGAAGGAACTAAAGGGGTTTGCAACCCCATAAGAGGAACAACAATATGAACCAGCCAGAGTCCTCAGAGCTCCCAGGGACTAAACTACCAAGCAAAGAGTACACATGGCTCCAGCTGTATATGTAGCAGAGGATGGCCTTGTCGATCATCAGTGGGAGGAGAGGCCCTTCCTTGGTCCTGTGAAGGCTCAATGCTCCTGTGTAGGGGAATGCCAGGGCAGGGAAGCAGGAATGGGTAGGTTGGTGAGCAGGGGAAGGGGATAGGAGATAGGGGGTTTTCAGAGGGCAAACCAGGAAAAGGGATAACATTTGAAATGTAAATAAAGAAAATATCTAATAAATTTTTTTAAATTAAAGAATAATTGAATTAAAAATATTTTTGTGTCTTTTATTATTTTATGTGTCTGCATTTGTACACCATTTATGTGCTTGCCTAATGGGATGGTGAGCCTCAATGTGGTGGTAGGAATCGAATCTGGGTCTTTAACAAGAACAAGTGCCCTTTGACCATTGAGCCAACTCTCCCATCCTGGATAAAATGTTTTATGGTGAGCCTTGTATAAATAACTAGTTGTTTTAAGTTGATATCCCAACATTAAGAGAGATCAGTGTGGCACAGTTAAAATATTGTTTAGGATGAATATAGTTGTGCTGGGGGGGGGTGTAGCCCAGTGGTAGAGCACTTTGCTAGCATGTACAAAGTCATGTTCCATCCACAGCACCAGGAGGGAAGGTGTGCAGATCACAGACTGGAATGAATACATTTGAATGTATGATTTAAATATAAAATTAATTGAAATTTTACTAACTAGGCTGACTTGAAAAATCATTCTTGAAGTTGCTATAAGAGGTGCAGTAGTTATCTTGGAGTTAATTCATATGCTTTTATTAAATAGCATGATTCTTTTTTTTTTTTAAAGATTTATTTATTTATTATATGTAAGTACACTGTAGCTATCTTCAGACACTCCAGAAGAGTGAGTCAGATCT
>NC_034590.1:147927975-147938593 GCF_900095145.1 Mus pahari
GGATGGATCCCCAGATGGGGTAGTCTCTGGATAGTCCATCCTTTCATCTTAGCTCTAAATTTTGTCTCTGTACTTATATCCTTTCATGGGTATTTTGTTCCTTATTCTAAGGAGGAATGAAGTATCCACACGGTGACCTTATTCTAAAAGGAGTGTTTGAGTCTAGAGAGATGGCTCAGTGGTTAAGAGCACTTATTGCTCTTCCAGAAGACTGAAATTCATTTCCCATCATCCAAGTCAGATGGCTCACAACTTCCTATGACTCCAGCTCCAGAGGATCTGATGTTCTCTTCTTAGTATAATTGTACATACTTATGTGCAGATGTACACACAAACATAATGCCTAAAAGAAGTATCTTGCTGAAGCTTCAGTGCTTGTGTGTGTGTGTGTGTGTTGTGAAGCAAATGAATAAACCTCAGAGGACATCTTACTTCCTGATGGTCAGTGAACACTGAAGCTCAGTGCTTCAGTGCTGATGCCTGTGGGGGTCAGTTATCAGGTGTCTCTAGATCAATTGCATTGTGACCTTTATAGTGGAAAATAATGTTATTTTGGGCTTAGAGTCTTGTTAAGATGAAAGTGAACTACCTTGTGCCAATTAGGCAATAATAACAATTATTTCAAAGAATGTTATCTTTATTTCTTAGTATCCTTTAAAAGATATGGTTCATACTAAAATTCTACTTTGTGCTGGTGCTGTTTAGCTTAGGAAGAACGTTTACAACTTAAGAGTAGCTGACTCCAGATTTTAAAGGAAGGTTGTATAATTAGTACTTTGGATATAGCATCTTAGCTGTGGGAAAAGAACATATTTTTGCCTGGTTTCAAGACCTGAAATAATTCTTTGACAGACTCTAAATGCACTTAAATTCTTATGTCTCATATGATCCTGATTGGTAACTAGGAGAGCTTATTTTAGAAATTGACAAAGCAAGAGATCTTAAGGATTGCTTATTTTAATTTAAAGCATAAAGACACTACTCATTTGACATAATAGCCTTTACTGAATACCTCAGGAAATCATTTATTCTTCTGTAAAAGTAGTTTTTATACTCATCATAGACTGTGAGATGGGGGGAAACATTTCCATATTATAGCATTGTGTGATGGAACAGAGGCAATTATACCTCTGTCAGATATTGTGCTAGAGTGTAAACAGAAATGTCTATCTTCTAAAGCAGTTTTGGAGGATGGAGGATAATCAAAGTAAATTGTACTAAAATTTTGTATACAACAGAAATTGGCACTTAATGAAAACTGAATACCCCTTCTCTGGTGTATAAAAGAAAAATATGATTTAAGAAATTAGAAATTTGACTCAGATACTGTTCCTCAGTAAATTTTGAAAGTGGTAATTCAAATATTCAAAGAAAATAAGCTTGCAAATATATGATTACACGTTATTACGAGTGGAGCAGGTATTCTAAATATTTTTGTATTTAACTTTTTAAAGATTATTTAATATTATAATCTTACATATTACCTACATAATTATATGATCAGAAAACTATGGAGGCCCTTATGTATTAGCAAAATAAAATTTAGTGTAATTACTACATAAAACTCTGTTGCTGATTGAAATATTGAACTTTCTAATAAATTCCTGGGCAATCTCTGCCCAGAGAATGAATTCTATTACTTAGTGTGCTAGGTTGAAATGTTTCGAGTGTATTTCTCTCTCAATGAGCTGTTAAAGTTCAATTCCCTGCCCCCCCCCAGCCCCCAGTTCTTTGTGCTTCAGTCTGTAACAGCTGGTTGGGTACCCTCCTACTGTCTATTCTTCAACACATACAGCCCACTGTTTGCCGGCTGGCCACATTCCAAGACTTCATCTCTAGTATTCAACTGTAGAACTCCAGTTAAGATGACTGAAAACCCTGTAAGTCAATTGGAGTCTTACGTTTAAGAAGGTGTACTATTCTTTAACTTTTCCCTCTCCATCCCCCCACAGCCCCACCAGCCCCTAACTTTAGCCAAGTTTATTGGCATTTCTTGTCACTGCCTTCATTCTCTAGTTTCCCATTCATTTGTCAGTTCATTCACATGATTTCTGCCATTCCATTCCATTGAATCTGTTTGAAGATTTTGTAATCATTGGGATAGACACACTCTCTATTGTTTCACATTCTTGAATCTTTATAACTTTCTTAGTTTTCTTTTTCTTTTAAATTATCTTCTATGTATAGGTTTTATGCATGCATGAATGTCTGTGCACCATGTGTTTGTTTGCCTGGTACTCATGGAGACCAGAAGAGGGTGTCAGATCCCTTGGAACTGGAGTTGCAGATGGTTGTAAGCTGCCACGTGGTATTGGGAATCAATACTGGTTCTTTGGAAGAGCAGTCAGTGCTCTTAACTACTGAACCATGTCTCTAGCCCTCCCATTTAGTTTTTAATACACTGCTTTCTTCTGGATTTTCTTTCTTTTATCACTTATTCTTTACTTCCTATAGTATCTCACATACAGTTTTACCCTTATATTGTTCATTGCTGTATACAAAGCCCCATTAGAAAACACCAATTAATTTATCATATAAAACATGTTTGTTAGTGAGCCTTGGCTCCTTGTCTAGTTACTCACAAACTATATCTATCTATCTATCTATCTATCTATCTATCTATCTATCTATATATATATATATCACCCTAAGATATTCTTTCAATAAGCCCTCTGACTTAGAGGTGATGCCAAGATGTTTTTTGAAATTTGAAACATTGTTGTACATTGTCTATTTCTCATATAACTTATTGGACAGTTTCTCCATCCTCACTGTGCATCAGACTTAGGCTGGAAGTACTGCTTTCCATTTTGTCCTTGGTTAGCCAGGCTGCCATCTTTTAGTCACTGTTTCAACTCTATCAGTTCAGGTTTCATTTCTTGGAATTAGGTTGATTTAGCTCCCAACACTATGTTTCTCTCTTTAGCAGTTGCATAGCAATTAACTAAGTTAATTATTTTAGTATTATTTCAAAATCTCAAAGGAAACTAAACAGTGTTCCTAGAGGCTTTGTTTTTATTAAGACAGGGTAAAGGAAGGAAGAAGGGAAAAAACCTGGAAGTCTTCCCCAAATTGTTAAGATATTGGAAGTCTCCTTCTATTGATGGCTACTTTAGCTAGAGATTCTGTGATATAGTGATTTACAAGTATAGATTTGATACTCACTAGAGTGGAATTTTAACTGTTTCTCATGGTCTGTGAACTTGAGAATGAATGGCATTTCAAGTTCTTCATCTGTACAGTGAAGTGTAGGTATTGTTCTAGTCTGCTTTGCTGTTGCTATGATAAACTCCATAAACAAGGTGGGAGAGGAAAAGGTTTGTTTAAACTCCATAAACAAGGTGGGAGAGGAAAAGGTTTGTTTTATCTTATAGCCGTCGTCAGTGGAAACCAGTTAGGAACACAAGACAGGAAGGAACCTGGAGCAGAAACTATGGAGGAACTGTCTGACTGGCTTGTTCCCAGGCTCGTGCTCAGCTCTTTTCCTTGTACAGCTCAGTCCCACCTGCCTAGGGATAGTACTCCTCACAGTAGGCTGAGCCCTCCTGCATTAATTAGCAATCAAGGAAATGCATCATAGATGTGCTCAAAGACCAATCTGATGGAGGCAGTACTTCAGTTGAACTTCTCTTTTCCACATGTCAAGTTGGTAACCAAGAGTAGCCACCACAAATACCTATATCATAAGAACGTTTTAATATAGTAAAGAATCAAATATAGTAGTAGGGGGTATACAATCACCCAATGAATGATTTGTTCTAGTATGTTTTTATAACAAATAATTTGAGTAATTATTCTTTGTAGTTCTAACCTTTAGTATATATGACTATGATTCGGAGACTTCTGATTCCTTTCCCATATCTATTAAAAGCCTATATTTTCAGTTACATAATGAGGTGTAGATTTTTGATGTCTGTGTATTCGTGTGTAGAAGCAGCCCTGCCATTCCTGCTACATTTCCTCATTTGTTCTCCATGTTAGTTTTTAAGAAAAGGTCTCCCCTCACCACTTAGCTAGACTGGCCAATTACCTGGGTGTCTGGATACAAACTCCAGTTCTCATGCTTATACATCAAACACTTTACCAACTTCTTCTCAGGCCAGATACGTTGCACTTTTATAGACAGTGTTGTCTCCACTAAATCTAACAGAAATATTAACTTGGGATTCACTGAGCTGCAAAAACAAATAACAATAGCAAAGTCAATGAGCAGCCAAAGATACTACACATAAGAAAACTGCATCTGTGTGCTTGTGGAGGTATAACCTTCATATTCTCATGTCTGATTTCATTTTGGGCAAAGCCTATGTGCATGTGTGTACATATTTTTGTGTGTTTGGGTACACATGTGTGTGCAAGTTCAAATGTGTACATGTGTGCACATGTATACACATGCAGTGGAAGTCAGTGGACAACTTTTGAGGCATTTTCTACACTTTCCACCTTTGTGTTTTTAAGACATGGTCTCTCTCAACTGATCTGGAGTCTGGCCAGCAAATTCCAGAGGCCTGCCTGTGTCCACCTCCTCAGTGCTAGGATTAAAAGCATGTACTACCATGAGAATCAAATTTAAGTCGACTGTATAGCTGAGCCATCTCCTCAGCCCAGCTTTTACCCTTCTGTTACTTGTTAGCGGCCCACTTTTATGACTCTCAAGTGACTCCACTGTCCTTACCTCTGAAATAGGAATTAGCTGATTTCCAAAAGTCACTTAAATCCAGACACTTTTAAGTACTATGTGTATAGTATCTGAAATTCATTTTCTTTAGGCTCTTTTAATATTAATAACCTTTTTTTTAAAAAGATTTATTTATTTTATACTTATGAGTACACTGTAGCTGTCTTCAGACACCAGAAGAGGGCATTGGATTCCATTACAGATGGTTGTGAGCCACCATGTGGTTGCTGGGAATTGAACTCAGGACTTCTGGAAGAGCAGTCAGTGCTCTTTTAACTTCTGAGCCATCTCTTCAGCCCCCAATACTAATAACCTTTTAAAAAGAAAAACACAAGTAGATTTAGGGCCTATGTACAAGTTATGTCAAACTCTGTAATGCGTAAGGACTCTGGTGCAGCATAATGGACCAATATAAGGACAGTTACTTTCTCTGGAGCAGTTTAAATACATTACAAGATTTAACAAAAGTGATTGGCTTTACAGAAAAATAAAACATGGAACAGAGTCGTTATGAGCTTCAGTTACACAACCCAACTCCAGTGTTTAAAAGCTCTAAAAAGTTTTACTATTGTTAGTGTATATAGCCGGTGGGTCTGCTTTATATAACCTATCACTCTAGACCCAAGCTCACGAACAATCCAGAACCTCAGCTCTTAGTATCTGTCATTGTTAGAGTGCTGGAAAAAAGCAGGAGCTGGGATTTTCCCCACCAATCTTAAATGTGTCATCACTCCTTTCCAGAACTTATAGATGTGATTTCTACTTCTAGCCTATCAGAGTTCATCAGATGACTCTGTAAAAGGGAAGGAAATATGGAGAGAACACATGAATATTTGGTAAGCAAAAATATATCTGCTATATTATGTATGAGTTGTTTCTAAAAGAGTAAATGGAATCAATCTGGTGACTAAATAAAGAAGTAAAACAAACCTCTTCATTTACTATGAAAGTAAACTACCATTAGATTAAAAAGAGATGCTGGGCTGGAAAGATGCCTCACTGGGTAAAGGTGCTTGCCACTGAGATTGCTGACCTGAGTTCAATCACTAGGATCTACATGGTAGAAGGAGAGTGCAGCTTCTCTGAGGTTGCCCTCTGACCTCCACTTGTGCAGCATGGCACACATTTACATGGGCATATGTACATGCCCATGTACACACAATGTGAATTAAGAAGTAAGTTAACTACTTTTCTCAAGATTCTGGGAACTGAAAAGTGGGTTATGGTGGTGTAGATCGATGATCTCAGCATTGGAGAGGCTGAGACAGATCAAAGCCACGCTAAGCTATAGAGCAAGTTTTAGGCCACTAGGGATATATAGAGACCTTGTCTCAAGATCTGGAGCATCAGGTCAAAAGAATCCAAGAACTAGCTGGGCGTGGTGGCGCACGCCTTTAATCCCAGCACTCGGGAGGCAGAGGCAGGCAGATTTCTGAGTTCGAGACCAGCCTGTCTACAAAGTGAGCTCCAGGACAGCCAGGGCTATACAGAGAAACCCTGTCTGGAAAAACCAAAATAAATAAATAAATAAATAAATAAATAAATAAATAAATAGAATCCAAGAACTAAGAAAAGGCCTGAAGTCAGCACTGAGCTTAATTTTTACTTTGTTTTTTATAATTTATATTTTATTTTTACAAAATACAGATTTAAATGTTTTAGGAATTTTTGGAGTTGTTGAGGTGGAAAGTATGTTAATGGATAGCTTCTTCTTTAGCATGTTCTATGGTCTATACCTAAGGATCCCTATATGGTTAGCTCTTTTTAAAATCCTGGTATACCTACAATTTAATTGTAATGCTTTGGAAAAAATCAGCACTAAATGATATATCATTTTTATATGAATTTTTAAATCAAATCACTGTAAAGACTTTAGTAAATCAACTTATAACTCATAAATTATCAAAATTTATAGTTTTAGTGATTATAAAAGCAGTATTATTTAAATATTAAAGTGGTTAACATTGGCAGACTATATACTATGTACAAGAAATAGAGTTAATTATTTTATGAGTAAACCCTGTTAAACTCGTAATAACTGTCAAGTAGGTATACTGTTGCCATCCGCCTTGCAAGCCTTACCAGTATGTAAGTAGACAGATAATTGCTGTGGCTCTTTATGCTTATGATGATTTAGCCAGTAGCATGTATAACATCGTCTTTCTGACATAAAATCTAAATCTTTAAAACACTTTGTCTTTAGGGCTTGGACAGAGGATCCAAGGGCCAGATTTCCACCTTCAGCAGCTTTGTCTCGACTGTCACCCAGAAGAAAGAAGCCGCTGAAAACAGGAGCTCACCAACCCATCTTGCTCTCCCTAACATCAGGAATGGTAATAGTCTGTGTGTCCTGGCTAAAAGTATATTATAGTATTAAACTACTTAAAATGTACTTTAATTATTTAGCATTTTTGAGTAACTTTATTACAAAAGAGAAATAAACTATGTAAATATTTAGTGTTTCTTTGTATAGCTTATTTTATCATAGAAAATATAAATTGCTTACATTTCTTCAGGATAGCTTTCCCTGTGAAAACACAAATCTTTGAAGTTTGGAATGCCCTCATACACTAGCCAAACCACTTATGTGATGAATTAGTCTTACAAAAATTTTCTTTATGGCAATGCATATTAACATTAGACCTACTGTACAGTTTTAGAGGTTAAATCCATAGAACTTTATTTCTGAACCTCTATCTTCAATAATGTCTTTCTTCCTTTGATTTATTTTACACCTACACCCACACATATTTGTTCCAACATATATATTGATTTCTACTTGGACATGTCAACTGGATAATGACATTTATTTATATAGTTTAGAAGACTGGATAATGATATTTTTATAGTTTAGAAGATCATTTCATTGCACCCTCACAGTAGTCAAAATCTCATTATATTTATCTTCTGTTGCTGCATAATGAATTGTCACAATCTCGTGGCTTTAAAAGAGCACTCAGGTATTGACTCAGCTCTTTAGGTCAGAAGTCGGGGTGGGTGTCGCTAGATTCTCTACTTAGAACCCCTGCAAGGTTGGAATCAAGATGTTGGTTGGGCTGGACTCTGCACAAATATTCTTTTCCAACCTCCTTCAGATTGCTGGCAAAAGTGATTTTTGTTACTGTGCCAACACCTTTCCTGACTGTCATATAGACATATACAGTTCCCTCCCATATGCCTTCTTACTGGTTCTCAATAATATCAAAGCTATTCTTTCAAGGCCAGCAGCAGGGTTCTTTTCTTGATTTTTTTTTTCTTTTTGCTTCCTTCTCTTTTTTAAAAAAAAGATTTATTTATTTATTTATTTAATGTATATGAGTACACTGTAGCTGTACTGATGGTTGTGAGACATTATGTGGTTGCTGGAAATTTGAATTCAGGTCCTCTGCTTGCTCCAGTCTAAAGATTTATTTATTACTATATCTAAGTACACTGTAGCTGACTTCAGACACACCAGAAGAGGGCGTCAGATCTCATTACGGATGGTTGTGAGCCACCATGTGGTTGCTGGGATTTGAACTCAGGACCTTCAGAAGAGCAGTCAGTACTCTTAACCACTGAGCCATCTCTTCAGCCCCTTCTTTCTCATTTTTAAAATTATTATTCTTTAATCTTTTTTTTTTTATAGTCCAGTCATTATCCCCCTCTTGGTCCGCCCTCTGACAGTTCCTCATCCCATTTTTCCTCCCTCCTCCCCACTCCCCATCTCCAAGAGGGTGTCCCCACCCCCAACCCCTACCCTACCCCACCAGACCTCCCCACTCCCTGGGGCCTTAAGTCTCTCAAACATTAGGTGCTTTTTCCCTCATTGAGGCCAGACCAGGCAGTTCTCAGCTGTATATGTGTTGGGGGCCTCATATCAGCTAGTATATACTGCCTGGTTGAGAGATCTTGTTGTGTGTGTGTGTGTGGGGGGGTCCAGGTTAGTTGAGACTGCTGGTCTTCCTATGGGGCTTGCCCCCCTCTTCAGCTTCTTCCAGCCTTTCCCCAATTCAACCACACGGGTCTCCTGGCTTCTGTCCATTGGTTAGGTATAAATATCTGCATCTGGCTCTTTCAGCCGCTTATTAGAGCTCTCAGGACAGGGGGTGGGGTATGGGGTGGTAGGCAGCCATAAGCACATTATAGCATTAGTAATAGTGTCAGGCCTTGGAGCCTCCCCTTGGGCTGGACCCCAGTTTTGGACTCTTATTTTTGTCCCTGCAGTTCTTTTAGACAAGAACAATTCTGGGTCAGAGTTTTTGACTGAAGGATGGCAACCTCAACCCTCCACTTGATGCCTGTCTTTCTATTGGAGATAGGCTCTACAAGTTCCCTCTCCCCACTGTAGGGCATTTCATCTAAGGTCCCTCCCTTTGAATCCTGAGCATCTCTTAGCTCCCAGGTCGCTTGTACATTCTAGAGGGTCCCTCCACCTCCAACCTCCCATGGTTGCCTGTTTCTATTCTTTCTGCTGGCCCTCGGCTTCAGTCCCCCTCCCCCAATAACTGATCATGTTCCCCCTTCCCCTCCCTGTCTTCTCTCCCACCCAGAAGGCATGTTAACCTTCTTGAGTTCTGTGGTTGACTCCAGTCTCTTCAGCTTTGCCTTTTGCAGCCAGTGTAAGATCCTCTTGTAAGAGATTTGTGTAATTGGGTTCTGTCTACCTGGATAGTCTATTTGTTTTAAGGTCACATCTACAAGTTTCTGGTTTAGGAACGTTTAAGAAGATACAGGGACACAAGCACAACAGAGAGCTGTAAACTTATGGAGTATGACAAAGCCAGAGTGTGGTGGATAGCAGTCACCTTTGTTTCAGTTTTTTGTTTAAATGGACTTTGATTCCATTCTCAATTTCAACCTAATCTTTTATTTTATCTTATGTGTGTTCATTTTATGTATTGGTGCTTTGCCTGCTGTGTATCTGTACCATGTGCATGCCTGGCCCTTGCTTTCTTATCTGTACAGATACTTTGATTTGTGAACTTGGCTTGTCAGCTCATGTGCCTATAGGTTTTCAAGTACATTTGTTGACTCTAAGTATGTTCCAACTAGCTAAAACTGCCTGTTTTTTTTTTTTTCTCATAAGAGCCAGTCTTGTGGAATCTTGACTTAGCACCAAAGCACTCTTCTTGGAGTCTGTGCATACATACATCGCTCTAGTTGAACAGTTCAGCAGACTTCTGTACCTTAATAGACTCCAGTCTAGACGTCTGGCTGTTCTGTCTGGGTACCACCTTAGTTCTGGTATGCTCATATGTCACGGGTGCTACAAAGAACTCTTTTATTGAATGGGAATTAGACTGAGCCTTTATGTAGGCGTGCATATAATTCCTTGGGTTTTTTTAAGAAGCCTTTCTCACTTGTCAATTAAGATTATTTCTTCAGAAGTTTATAATTCTTAGCAATTGTTATAATTTTCTTCTTATGGCCAGGCATTCTCTTTTTTTTTTTTTTTTCTTTTTCGAGACAGGGTTTCTCTGAGTAGCCCTGGCTGTCCTGGAACTCACTCTGTAGACCAGACTGGCCTCGAACTCTGAAATCCGCCTGCCTCTGCTTCCCGAGTGCTGAGATTAAAGGCGTGCGCCACCATGCCCGGCCAGGCATTCTCTTAACAGCTTATCTCCCATCTGATACCTAAGTGGTGTTAGAGAAGCTGTGGAAGCCCAGTGTGGGCTACCCCGGTGTGGGTTCCCTAACAGCTGAGGGATCCATTCCTCCCTGGAGATTGAATGGCTAGGTAAGCCTGTCAAATTGGCTGTCTTTTGAAAAAGCTGAGAAGTGTAGGCGAGTGTAGGCGTTTTACCTACTATAGCAGCTGCTAGGGATGATGCAGCACCTCCAAAAAAAAAAGGCCTAGAAGGTAAGTAAAGTAGGAGTAGAATTGTGTGGGTAAAACAACTTAGTTTTCCTCCCTCCCTCCCTCCCTTCCTCCCTCCCTCCCTCCCTCCCTCCCTCCCT
>NC_034590.1:147938606-147971092 GCF_900095145.1 Mus pahari
CCTCCCTCCCTCCCTCCCTCCCTCCCTTCCCTCTCTCTTTATTTCTCTTTCTCTTTTTGTATTTTTCTTTTCCCCTTTTAGACTTATCTAAAACATTTTTTTAAAAAACTTCACAAAATACCTTTAAAAGAAGCAAAGCAGTTCTTCCACAAGCCTTTTTGAAATGTCTCTGTTTTGTTGGTAATTCAAGAAAGAGTGGATATGAACTCCCATTTTCCCTAGAAGCCAGTATTTGATTCCAAAGCTCAGCTGATATCATGAGTTTATTCTTAGCAGAGCCTTGGTGTGGCATGAACTCTGCAGTTCTTACTTGAGGAATACATCTTTGTCACTCTAAAATAGCCAAAGGGAAGAAAGGTTGTCTGAACTCGATGGTTAGATCTGTATGAAAGGCCTGTGATGTATTTGCAGGTAAAGTAGTGCAGTTTCCATTAAGAGCAATGTGAACGGCAGACAGAAATAAGTGGTTAGAGGAGACCTGGTGCAGGGGTTGGTGTCTGGGGAGAGTAAAGAACTCGAGGAGTTTTACTTTGGAAGTATCTCTGAGGCCTCAACCCTGGTCTTCAGGTTTCCTTTGAAAACGAACCGGTACTGGACTAAATCTCTAGGACCTTCTTCTTCTAAGCCAGTAAGCGCCTTCATTATCTTCTTAACTATTCCTCGAGAAAGTGTATCTGGAAAAAATATTTTGCTTCATTAGTTCACTTATCTTTTTTACTACTGTCTGTTCCTAAAATGTTTATTTTGGAGAGGGGACAAGCTATTGTTTTAGATCAGAGTAACTTTCTGAATAGCATATTTATATGATTCAAAAGTGGGCTCACTTTAAGCCACCCTAAAGAGATGGTAAAATAATTATCCATTTAATGAGTTAGTGTACTTCTCCATCCTGGAATTCCTACCCCAGAGCAGGCAGGGTCTTACCAGAGCCCCAGATGCAGCTTCAGAAGTCTGTCTGCTTTTCTGAACTACTTGGAAAACATAGTTTTCTCTTTTATTCATTCTCTTTTCTAAGCCTGCTCTCCTAGACCTCACTGGGCTTCCCCAGCACTTTGGCTTCACTCCTCTACACCTTTCCCTCCCAGCCACATGGCTGCCTACCACCATGCAACCTTCCTGCCACCCAAACTCAAATAGCTCAGCTGTTTTCCTTTTCTTCTCCGTCCTCTGCCTCTGGGCAGCTGCTGAGGTTTAGAGTTTGTCTGTCTGGGGATTTTCTGTTAAACACTAATAGAATTGTTCCAGAGTTTAGAAAACACAATTAAGAATTAGTAGCTTCCTATGTGTCACTGTCACATTGTTTTGTTCCATCTCCTGTATTCTATTGTGTAAATATGAACATAGATATTTTCTCAGATTGGAGAGATGGCTCAGCGGTTAAGAGCAGTGACTGCTCTTCCAGAGGTCCTGAGTTCAATTCCCAGCAACCACATGGTGGCTCACAACCATCTGTAATGGGATTCAATGCCCTCTTCTGGTGTGTCTTAGGACAGCCTTAGTGTACTCACATACATTAAATAAATAATTCTTTTTAAAAAATTAAAAAATATATATATATATACTTATACATACATATTTTCCCTACATGTACATCATCCAACACCTTGAATTGTTATTTTCAGTTCTTTTATTTGAGGTATCTTTATTCTTTATAATTATATTCCATTATAGTAGACATACATGTTTATTCAGACCTCACTGAAAAGAATGAGTTGTGTCCATCCTTTTTTAAAGAGCGGAAACAGTACCACAACAAGTGACTGTATATATATATATATATATATATATATATATATTCCATTTTGTTCATCTGCAAAGTGTTTGTAAGATATTCCTGGAAGTGTGACTGTCAGATCTGGGCATGCATATATTCCTGGGTTTCTTGAGTTTCCAATCCAGGCATCTCTAGGACCTAGCATCTGTGTCTTATGTAGTCTGTAATTGTTGAGTAATTTACTGGATAAAGAAAAGAGTAGGAGATAGTTTTCCTGTGCTGCTGGCTTGTTTGCCCTAGTAAGATACCGAATCCTTCTCTGGTCTTTAATTCTGTAAGACAATCTAGTATGAAACATCTAGTTCATTAAAGATGAGCTTCTACAGAAATAACATGTATTTTTAATGCAAAGTACATAAAAGAACACTTCAGTCGTGCTTAGAGTTTTATGTACACTTCACTGTACTTGGTAAAAAGTCCATCTCCCCAAACCAGTGAATGTGTTTCTTTATTTGGCTATGACAGCTAAAGTTCTGTGAATCATAGGGTTTCCCTCCTCTTCTTCCTTTCTCCCTCCTTCAGCTTTCTTTTTGCTAAATGTTCAGAAAAGTACTCTTATAGGCAGTGATGTAAACACCACCTGTCATTACTCATCTTCTCTGGTCTTTCCCAGTTTCTGCTTCATGCTACAACTGAAGTAGTCAAAAACAGCACAAGAGCTGAAATGAAAGAGGGAACCTTTAAATTGTTCCATTATGCCTTGCATGGTGCTCACACTGTCAGCTGACTGCCTGCAACTCTGTGCACTCTTAACCATCTAACCCTCATAGGGCTTTGTTTAATGGTCACAGAATGGGGCAGTTATGACTAATGAACTATAAACATTTTCTGTACCTAAGTTTTATAAGTAATAGCTAAGATGGAATTTGTCAGTATAATGATTTTTGATTGATCTTTAAAGGATGTTTTTGTTTTTGCTAGGGTGATATTTTGGATACATTTACAGTTTATTAGCTCCTGTTTCTGATAGGTTTGCCTTCTGATACTTGACTTCATTCATGGTTGAAGATTGACCATTGTTCAGTATTGGATAAATACTCAATAAAATTCTCGCAAACCGAATCCAAGAACACATCAAAACGATCATCCATCATGATCAAGTAGGCTTCATCCCAGGGATGCAGGGGTGGTTCAATATATGCAAATCCATCAATGTAATCCACTACATAAACAAACTCAAAAAAAAAATAATCCACATGATCATTTCATTAGATGCTGAGAAAACATTTGACAAAATTCAGCACCCTTTCATGTTAAAAGTCTTAGAAAGATCAGGAATTCAAGGCCCGTACCTAAACATAGTAAAAACAATATACAGCAAACCAGTAGCCAACATCAAACTAAATGGAGAAAAACTTGAAGCAATCCCACTAAAATCAGGGACTAGACAAGGCTGCCCACTCTCTCTGTGTCTATTCAATATAGTACTCAAAATTCTAGCTAGAGCAATTAGACAACAAAAGGAGGTCAAAGGGATACAAATTGGAAAGGAAGAAATCAAAATATCACTATTTGCAAATGATATGATCGTATACATAAGTGACCCCAAAAATTCCACCAGAGAACTCCTAAACCTGATAAACAGCTTCAGTGCAGTAGCTGGATATAAAATTAACTCAAATCAGTAGCCTTCCTCTACTCAAAGGATAAGCAGGCTGAGAAAGAAATTAGGGAAACCACACCCTTCACAACAGCCACAAATAATATAAAATACCTTAGTGTGACTCTAGCCAAGCAAGTGAAAGAACTGTATGACAAGAACTTCAAGTCTCTGAAGAAAGAAATTGAAGAAAATCTCAGAAGATGGAAAGATCTCCCATGCTCATGGATTGGAAATGTTAATATAGTAAAAATGGCCATCCTGCCAAAAGCAATCTACAGATTCAGTGCAATCCCCACCAACATTCCAACTCAATTCTTCACCGAGTTAGAGCAATTTGCACATTCATTTGGAGTAACAAAAAAGCCAGGATAGTGAACACTATTCTCAACAATAAAAGAACATATGAGGGGAATCACCATCCCTGACCTCAAGCTGTACTACAGAGCAATAGTGATAAAAACTGCATGGTACTGGTACAGAGACAGGCAGGAATATCAGTGGAATAGAACTGAAGACCTTTTACATTATTTTGTCTTTGGAGAAATTTCCTTAAATTCTTTCTTCTCTTCTCTGAGCCTATTTCCCCTTTACTCCCTGTTGTTACTCATATGCCTGTCTTAGTTAGGGTTTCTATTGCTGTGAAGGGACCCATGACATGGCAACTCTTACAAAGGAAAACATTTAATTGGAGTTGGCTTACAGCTCAGAGGTTTAGTCCATTTTCATTATGGCAGAAAGTGTGGTGGCCACACAGGCAGTCATGGCACTAGAGAAGTAGCTAGTAGTTTTATATCTGGATCAGCAGGCAACAGGAAGAGGGTGAGACACTAGGCTTGGCTTGAGCATCTGAGCCTCATTGCCTACTCATAGTGATACACTTCCTCCAACAAGGCCACACCTCCTAATAGTGCCATTCCCTATGAGGGCCACTTTCATTTGAGCCACCAGAGCCTCTATGAAAAAATAAACATTTTGGCCTGTCTTTGTGATTGTGTACTTTACTTGGGTGACTCTTCTTAACCCTCAGAGTATAATTGTCTGATGTTCTGTGTTGAGTTGCCTATTGCATGAAACTTTAGATCTCCTCATTTTTAGGCCACATTTTCCCAGGTTCACACCGCTAACTAGAGCAGTAACAGATATTTACAATATGAAAAATTCCAAAGAGCTGATAGTGTGAGCAAAGGAAGGGTACGTTCTCCTGATCAAGCAGCCCATTCACTTACACCCCCAGGCTGGCCTTTCAAGTTCTCGGCAACCTTAGGGATGACTGACCATTTCAATAATTTTATATCTAAGCTAATGTTTTAAGGACCTCAGTGACTAAGGTTAATAGAATAACTCAACAAGCAATAGATTAAGTTCCTGATTTTCAAGCTGGGGCTTTCCCATTATTTATGAAACGTAGGGTATGATGTTTTGCAGTTGTGCATTAGAGCAACCACTCTGTCTGCCAGTACTTGTGTGTCAGCAGCACAGACACCTAGGCTGCTTCTCTTGAACAGACAATCTACATAGATACTTTCGTTTATCTCTGAGCTACTGCTACTGTATTCAATAGTTATGCAGGAACAGTCTCTATATAACCAACCAAAGTGTCAGTTTTCATTTTGATTATTGCAGTTGTAGAAAGCTACATATGCCATTTTCAACCAGAGTCAACCCATAAATAGTGAGATGGCAAAATTTTGCTAATAATCTCACTCCTCCTTTATCCATAACTATATTACGTCTACACACATTTTAATATTCTACCTACCAGCCCTCATCATGGTTGTATTCTTACACTGGCTTCAAGTATTTTACTTAATGTTTCTAAGCAACAAGCTAAAATAGGCAGCAGTTTATTAAAAGGAAGGAAAATTATTACTGCTTATCAATTTAGAATAGCATGTTTCAAGTATTGACTGAATGAAACCTAAATGGCATGTTTTTACAAATGTATTTTTACTTTTTTTTTACTGTATTACAGTATCCTCATATATTGCAGTTGCATATGTCAGAATGAAGATTTTCCTGTTTTATTTATGGTATTGATATGAGGTTTAATTAATCACCATAGTTATTGGTTCTCTCATTTGAGTTGAACTTTAATAAAAGCCATCTGTGAGAAAAGGCAGAAAACCACTCTCTAGAAACAATGCTTTGATATTTAGGGACATAAGAGCAGCTGTGAGCTGTTATTTTTCTTCCCTTAATAGCTGAATGTCACATCCTGTAATTTGGCTTCCATTCACTGATATGAGCAAAGGATTCTGTGATTTCATTAGCATGCATGTTACCATTCTGTAGTTTTCATCAGTCACGTTACCTTTGAAACTAAAAATAGAACCTGCTGTTGGCCTCTGGTGCTACCTCACTGGACATCCTCCCAGCCCAGCGTTACTGTCTCTCTTATATAAGATCTCCTACTCTCAGGCTCTGCCAGAACCAAGTTCTCTCACTAACTTGTATCTCACTGTTCTACCTCAGCATGGTATTAATAAAAGTGAGTGGGTATAAAAATGTACACGCATATAGGCTTAGTTTGTGAATAAGCTGATTTATATTTGAATGAGTCTGTTTGTGTTTAATAGAGGGTGTTTATAGCCAGATTGGGGAAAGTGTGTGGGAAGGGATAGGAAAGGGTAAGTCTAGTGAAGAACAAGGAAAGATGGAAGAGTCACAAAAGGTCATTGTAAAAAATGTCCCTCACTATTAATAAAAATGTTTCAACATAAGAAATTATTTTTGGAAATATTTAGTTTTGCTTGATAATAAATTAAGCTAGATCTTTAATATTTGCAAAGTTAATGAGAGGTATAAAATAATTATAGAAACTCAGAAATGTAATAATCTATATTCTGTGTTTTCTCACCTCACCTCACTTAATAGTACGTCACATAGTACATCCCTAGACAAGCAACATCAGCATCACCTAGGAGCATGTTAGAAATGAATTTATGTCCTACCCCCACCAGCTTCACCTAGACCCTAAGGAGGGCTCAGCCATCAGTGTTTCAAGCTTGCTTAGTAAAACGTGAAAGCCATACTCTATGGCATATGAAAATTTGAAAATTCTACTATCTTCTAACAGGAAAAGTTTATTTTAAAATAGACTGTGTTAGCTAGTTTTCTTATAACCGGAACAAAATACCTGAGAAAATCAACTTAAAGGAAGGGAAGATTCTATTTGAGTCTCTGTCTTAGTCCATTATAGACAGGACAAATACAGACAAGTAGGGTTGCTCACCTCAAGGCTGCTGGAAGGTGAGAGAGTCAATGGTCTGGTGATAAGATAAGCCCTTCAAAGGCACACTTCAGTAAGTAACTGGTGGTTTGAATGAGAATGGCCCTCCTAGGCTCATAGATTTGAATGCCTGGTCACCAGGAGTAGCACTGTTGGAAAGGATTAGGAGGAGTGGCATTGTTGGATGAAGTACGTCAACGCAGGTGGGCTTTGAGGTTCTCAAAAGCTCAAGCCAGGGCCAGTGACTCTGTCTTCCTGCTGCCCACAGACCTGAATATAGAACTCACAGTGGCTTGTCTAGCACCATGTATGCCTGCATGTAGCCATACTTCCCACCATGAAAATGGACAACAAGGCCTCTGAAACTTTAAACAAGCCCCTGTTAAATGTTTTCCTTATAAGAGTTGCTGTGGTCATGGTGTTTCTTCACAACATTGGAACGCTGACAAAAACAGTAACCTTGATCTAGTTAGGCCCCACCTTCTAATATCCCATTCATATCTTACCAATCAATCTATTGATGGCATGAGTACTCTGATGGTCATTTACTACTTACTGAACATTGTTCTTAGTGTTTACATATGTTTCAGTGAAGAAACACACAATAAAAGAGATTTAGATTGCAAGTTCCCCAATTATAAAAATATAAAGTACTACAGGGAAAGTTAGGTAAAATTAACTAATGGAGTTGTGAGAGAATTTTCCTATTTTCTAAGGTAAAAAAGGGCAAGTGCTAGATTCTGTGAATATAGCAGTAGAAACAAACAAAAGTTTTTCAGTCTCCTTAAATCATTATGTAAAACATGGGTTAACTATGTATCAATGTTTAAAATCATGAACATAATTTACAATAAAGTTAATTGATAAAAGTAGTCACTTAAACACCTAAAAATAAACAGAATAAATAACCAGAAATGTAAGTTCTCCCTGGTATGAGCTGCTGGGCAGGAGGTATCAGGAGAACTAAGTGAAGCTGTTTGGTGAACCTTGGAATAAGAGAGTTTCAAAATAAGTAATAGATATTCATTGTTAAGCTCAGAAGGCAGGTTCTAGAACAGAACTTGCTGAAGCTGAAGGGATTTAACCAAGAGCAGGTAAACAAAGAGGTTCAGCAAAGGGAAGCAGTGAGGTTCCTGAGAACTCTCAGAGATAACTGGCAGCCCTTCTTATACCAGGGCACCGCATACTGAGCTTACAGTCAAACTGAGCAGCATAGCGCTGAAGAAAACGAACACCCGAGTGCAAGTAGAAGGGGGTGGGGGACATGGGTCATAGAGGTCTCTTTATTTGGGTTCTACACAGAAATAGCCAAGGACAGAGCTGTACTTGGTTATGAGAGCTCAAAAATAACATGTTCAAGTAAAAATTAGCAGCAAAAAGGATCAATTACAAATTTTATTGTAATGAGGAACTAAGGAACAGCCAGGAAGACCATGAGAACACACGAGAAATGCATGGCCAGAATAAGAAAGTAAGATCTTAAATACATGTAACTACTTCAAGAAAATGGAAGAATAAATATGGGACAGTACAAAACTCAAAAATAAGAGGAAAAAGGCAAGTAAAGTCTTATTTATTGTGGACCCTGATAAGAAAGCATATATAAGTTATTTGCATATTTCTGAAAAGTTAATAGATGTTGATAACGTTGAGTTTCACTGAACTATTCCTTGAAAGACACCTTTAAAAGGGAAGGAGAGAAAGAACTATACATTTCATCTATGAAGGGCTTTGGGGAGGAATGGAGATTAATGGCAGTCAACTCTAACTTTATGCAAGGTATAGTCAAATAGCTGTTAAAGGTTCTGAATTTATGGAAAGCACCGTCTAATAGCTCTTAGGGATTGCCTGGAAAGTGCCTAATCCCAAAGTGAATGCATTATAAAATGCTTATTTTCTGTTTATGGGGAATTGTTCTGATATTTGCTAACTTGAAAAAGCTTTGATTCATTACATGGAATGTTGTCTTACACTTCACAGTGAGAGACCTACCACCAATTTGTCTTGATGTTAGACAAAAACAGCGCATGTCTGTGGATGCATTATCTTCTGAAGTGAAGGTTCCACCCCTTCCAGAACCTACTCTTCCTAACCAGCCCAGAACAGTGAAAGACTTTGAGTAAGTCCTAACTCACTCTGCTGTGTAGACTGCCAGTCATCTACACGCCAGGGCTATGCATCGCTTAACATCTTTCCCTGAAAAAGGAGCTGAACTTGTAGATTTTTATAATATATTAGACAAAAGTAAAGACACAAAAGACAAGATACCTCAAGTTGAAAGTATAAATAAATGTGTAAATAACGGATAGTGGATATGTTATAGCAAAAGACAGCAAACACCAAGAGAATGAGTCAGAATTGTCCCAAAACATTGGCAAAAATTAAGTTCACCATTAAAACAAGCACACGCGCGCACACACACACACACACACACATTCATCTGCTATGTAACCATTCTCTAAAAGCTGTGTCACCATTCAGAAAATAAAACTGGATAATTTAAAGCACTTCCATGGGGATGCAAAAGGAGAAACTTGGGTCATAAAGTATAAAAACTCCAGAAGGTGGACTGTGGAGGGAAAGGACAGCGTGAGAAAGGGCGCATGTCAGGGTGAGGTGATGAGTCTTAGCTGGATGTGGTATTACTCACCAGTAATTCTAGTGCTCAGGAGTCTGAGGCAGGAGGAACACCCCAAGTTTGAGGCCAACATGGGCTACAGAACAAGACTCTTATGGAAAAAAAAGGAAATGGAAACAGTGAATTACTATTTTAATATAATTAAGAACTATACATTTATATACTGTTTGTATCAACTATAACTGATTTTTATTGTTTTCAGTATTAAAAATATATATTTAGCATGATATTCATTTTTATTTTGTTTATGTTTATGTTTTTGTTTTTGTTTTTGAGACAGGGTTTCTCTGTGTAGCCCTGGCTGTCCTGGAACTCACTCTGTAGACCAGGCTGGCCTCGAACTCAGAAATCCGCCTGCCTTTGCCTCCCGAGTGCTGGGATTAAAGGCATGCGCCACCACGCCCGGCATGATATTCATTTTTTAAGAAATGCTGTTTGTCTGATGTTTTTCTCCACTTATGATTAATATATGATTTTGTTTATTTTTTAGGGAAGATTTAGAAAAAGCTGAGGCCACAGGAAATTGGAAAACAGTACATGCCTTTTATATAACAGCATTTGATTCTTTCACAGAGCTAAATGCTGCATTTAAGGTAACAAATAATATATAAAAGATACTCTTCATTCACTTATAATTTTAAATTTAACAAAGAGACTCCATTTTAGTATTGACTTAAACAGTATATGTATTTTTAAATTATAAGTATCAAAATACTATTTGTGATTTACTAGATATTTTACTATTACTAATGTTTGATTTCTTTTAATTTTTAAAAATTACTAAAATCATTCTTATACATTAATTTTATTTTCAATAATTGCCTTAATAATTCTTTTTTGGTCATCAGACAATAAGATTAGTTGAAATTATAAAAAAAGTATAATTCAGATATTATTAAGAATAATCCATGAAATGTTAAACATACTTAATTCCTTAATTGAATTTGCAGAAAGATGCCACAGCCTCATTTAATACTATTGAGGACTCTGGGATTAATGCCAATTTGGTGAATGCTGTATTTGATGCCTTACTTAATACTGTAAGTATTGTTTATGGACATATTTGAGTAGTATAATTCTATGTCTCTTCTTTATTGCACAAATCTTTTTGTTTTTTATAAAGACTCATTTTAATTTTTCATTTATATGTGTTTGTGTGAATGAATGTGTGTATATGTATAAGGGAGCCACAGAGGCCAGCAGAGGGCACCTGATCGCCTGGAGCTGGAATTACAGGTGGCTGTGGGCTGGTTTGTGTTATACAGGTGAATGGGAACTGTGAACTGATTTTAGGTCTTCTGGAAGATTAGCAAGTGTTCTTGACTTCTGATCCATCTCTACAGCTCCTCTTTTTCAGATGCAGCCATTTTGTAATATAATTACACTAAACAATCAGATATAATTTTATGATAAATAGAATTTTCAGAAAATTAGGTCATTCTTTTTCTAATTATCTGAGAATTAAACAGAAAATACCTCTTTATCTAATATGTATTTAGAAAAGACTTTCTAAAACCTGCTTTACTTACTCAGGGAAGGTGGCCTGAGTGATTCTCCAAGTTCAGTTCTGAATCAGTCACAGGAAGTGACACAGGCTCAGAGACAGTAGGTCTTAAGTAGAGATCAAGAATTCAGTTCTAATGTGATTAGATTATATTCATGTATTTCCAAAGGTCAAATCATCCTTGTAAAGTTGGACTAAATCTTACATGGCCATAGTGTATAATTTTTTTAAATGTTTTTGGCTCAATTTGCTAGTATTTGTCGACTGTTTTACATGTGTGCTTAAGAGAGATACTGGTCTAGCCTAGTGATTGTCAGCTCTCCTAAAACCGAGACTCTTAAATACAGTTCCTCATGTTGTGGTGACCCCAACTGTAAAATCATTTCCATTGCTACTCCATAACTAATTTTGCTACTGTTATGAATCATAATGTGAATACTTTTACAGATAGAGGTTTGCCAAAGGAGTTGTGACCCATTGGTTGAGAACCGCTGGCCTATAACATTATACCGACTGTGTGTGTGTGTACCAAATTGCCTATACACACATAGTGATTAATAAAGATGACACCATGAATTTGAAAGAGAGAAAACAGGGCTACATAGGAGGTTTTGGAGGAAAGAAAGGGAAAGGGGAATGACACAATTACATTAGCATTTTAAAATAAAATAAAAATGTAATTTTAATAGAACATAGCTTGGTAGCACTTGCTGAGTTACCAAGACTAACTTATTGGAATTAAATGCATCCCTAATGACCAGATAAAATTGTACAATTTGTAATCCCAGCAATTAGGAAACTGAGGAAGATCAAAAAGTCTTGGCCAGCCTGGTTTATGTACTGAAACCCTCAGCACAAAAAAGTATAACTTGAATCAGTGTGTACATATCCAAAATATATGCCAAACATTTTAAATTAATAAATACAATACTGTTAGACTTATGATTTTGTCCTCTCAAGGAAAAAAAATGAATTTTTTTCAGTTACAAAAATTATTGCTGGTCATCAAAAGATCACCTTGTGTATTTCTGCCAACTGTCTACTGCACATCCCAGAGAGCATCCTCATGGCAGTCTACATCGCTGGTGCTCCCTGGAGGTCTCAGGAGTGAATCGGGGGCTGCTCTTAGTGTCGCTTTCCAGTCACTAAGGCTGCTTGTCATTATTCAAACAGATATGCAAGTAAAATTAATGTAAAAATCACAAAATATCCTAATAATTATTTTATCTTAATTATTTTCTTTTGCCTCTAGCCTCAAGATATCCAGAAGTCAGTATTGAAGGGAATCATTAACAGCTTGTTACAAGAATGGAAAGGGTAATTGTAACTGGTATTTAATCTGTATATATGACTTAGATATGTATCTCATGTTTCTTTATGTGTTTTACTCTTAGGAAGTATCTTTTTTTTAATTGGATATTTTAATTACATTTCAAATGTTATCCCCTTTCCCGGTTTCCCCTCTGCAAACTCCCTATCCCATCCCCCATACCTGCTCCCCCACCCACCTCCCCACTCCCACCTCTCTGCCCTAGCATTCCTCTACACTGGGGCATCAAACCTTCACAGGACCAAGGGTCTCCCCTCCCATTGATGCCAGATAAGGCCCCTTCAGCTCCTTCAGTCCTTCCCCTAACTCCTCCATTGGGGTCCCTGTGCTCAGTCAGATGGTTGGCTGCGAGCATCCGCATCTGTATTGGTCAGGATCTGGCAGAGCCTCTCAGGAGACAGACAGACATCAGCTCCTGTCAGCAAGCACTTCTTGGCATCCACAATAGTGTCTGGGTTTGGTGTCTGCATGTGAGATGGATCCCCAGGTTCCTGTATTTCCTTTAGACAGGAGCAATCCCGGGTTAAATTTTGGAGATGGGTGGGTGGCCCCATCCCTCAACTGTGGGACCATGCCTCTGGATATGGTCTCTGAAAGGTTCTCCTTCTCCTTTGTGA
Source organism: Mus pahari (assembly GCF_900095145.1). NCBI lineage: Eukaryota > Metazoa > Chordata > Mammalia > Rodentia > Muridae > Mus > Mus pahari. The sequence continues at coordinate 147,951,302 of NC_034590.1, forward strand.
GGTATTTCAGCTAATATCATCCCCGTGGGGACCTGGGAGGCTCTTGCTTTCCTGACAGCCTGGTCTTTCTGGTTGCTACCCCCAGTTCCCCATCCCACATTGCCACACACCTCTGTTCAATTTCCTGTTCCTATGTGCATTTCCTCCATCTCCTCCCATACCTGATTCTTCCTCTCTTTTTCCCCTCCTCCTCTGCAATTCCACCCAATTCCCTCCCACCCTCTACTTCCCTTGATTATTTTGTTCCCCCTTCTAAGGGACTAATTATAGAATACTTGAAGCAAAGCTATTTAGTGTACTGAGATTTGGATTTCTTGAGATCTGTAAATATTCAAAAGGAAATCAATGAATCTTTTAAAATTATGTGTAAGTATTTTTGTGTACAGATGTATGCACTATGCAGATATAGAATGAGAACTGGTCCATAATCTTGGGCTTCTTTGTAGCCAGTATATTTTATTTCAGAAAATAAGTTACTAGCTTTAAAAAAAACTTGCTACCTCAAGTAAACACCTCAGGCCAGAAGAGTTGAAGCCAGACTGGGCCTTGACTACTTCCTGAGCATGACAACAAATACTTCCTCAGCAACACCGAGACGTCAAGTCAGCACACTCTCTGTTGCTTATGCCTAATAACTCATGTGAACATGAATGTCATGGCCAGTGTGATGACGCCTCAGACGGAATGGAGAAAGACTTCATGCAGAGTGATAGGTGGACACCTACATCTCGAGCAGAGAGAAAACTCATCGGGGTTTAGTGTCCCCAGGGGCTTCAGTGTCTGAGTTTTGCCTTTAATCTGGCGTCCAGTGAAAGATCTTGGATTTCATGATTTCATGTTCATGAATCGTTTTTAAATTAGAAAGTTACTTCTGTGTATCTGTGTACTATAAACTTTGAACAAGTGAGAAACAGCGGTCAGATTTGGGACTACAACTCCCCTGGACAAAACTGATAATGTTAAAATCAAGATATTTCAGGATGTCCAAAGTAAAATTCTTTTAATTAGCAGTTGGATGTCTAGCTTATAGACATTCTTCCCCTTTTATTAAACATAGATTCTTTTCTCATACAATATACTCTGAATACAGTTCCCCTCCCCCAACTCCTCCCAGATCCTCTCCACTTCCTCTTCTATCCAGATTATTCCCTTTCTGTCTCTCATTAGCAAAGAATAGGCTTCTAGGAGATAATAACAATGAAATATTTGAAAAAATTGAAGTTGGACAATTGAAAATGAAAGAGCCCTAAGAGAAGGCACAAGAATCAGAGACCCACAGGTTTACACATTCAAGAGTCCCATAAACTTAAAGCTATAGTGTGCATGCGTGCGTGCGTGCGTGTGTGTGTGTGTGTGTGTGTGTGTGTGTGTGTGTGTGCATGTATGCAGGGGACTGGTGTCCAGAGGACCCATGTAGGAGGCCCTGTGATTGCTGCTTCAGTCTCTGTGAGTTCATATGAGCTTTGCTCAGTGGCTTTAGAGGACTTTGTTCTCTTGGGGCCCTTTGTCCATTCTTTCTCCTCCCCCATTCCATCTGCCTCCTCTTCCACAGAGTTCCCTGAGCTCTGAGGGAGGGAGTTGATGGAGATATCTCACTTAGCTAAGGTCTCTCACTCTCTGCATAATGTCTTGCTCCCATCTGCTGCAGGAGGATGCCTCTGTGGTGAGGGCTGAGTAAGGCACTGATCTATGAATATAGCAGAATATCATTAGGACTCATTTTATTATTACTTTTTTTTTTTTAGACAAATAGCATTTGGCTTTATCCTAGGTCTCTGGACTATCTAGTCTCTGGTTCTTGGCCACTCAGTCAGTGTCAGGTATGGGTTCCATCTCATGGCGTGGGCCTTAAGTCAAACCAGACGTTGGTTGGTTACTCTCCCAAGGTTTATGCCACCATTGCCCTAGCATATTTTTCAGGAAAGCCAGATTGTAGATCAAAGACTCTGTGATTGAGGTGGTGTTTACCGTTCTCTTTTGGTAGCCAGAAGAGTACCTTTCTGTGTCGTAGACACTAGAACATAGAGGTGAAGGTTCTTTGTAGGCACCAGCTCAACCTTTCCATGCTTACTGATGTCAGTTTGTGGAGAACAACTTATTGTCTAAGCAACAGTTTGGTTTTTGGGAATGTCTGTGGAACCCTTTCAGCCAGCAATTCAATTGGATGAAACCCATCCCCAGCACTGAACCAGTGGGGGTTTCGGCTCCCTCATTATTTGGAGACTTTGTTAGGATCACCTTCCTATCTTACACAAGGTTTCCATACTGCCCCTCAAATGCCCTTCAGTTCTAGCTGTCTCTCCCCTCATTCCCTTCCTCAACCTCATCTCACCTCCCAGTTCTCACCTGACCTTCCCATTCTTGTTCCCTGCCCCCTACTCCAGTCCATCCATAAAATCATTCTATTTCCCTTTCCCAGGGAGATCCATGTGCCTCCTCCTCCCCAGTTCCTTAAACTATGCCTACCCTTCGAGGTCTATAGAGTATATCTTGGTTACCATTTATTTAATGGTTAATATCCAGATATAAGGGGATACATACCACATTTATCTTTCTGGGGTCTGAGTTTTCTTACTGAGGATGAGGGTTTTTGTTTTTCTTTCTAGTTCCATTTATTTGCCTGCAAATTTCATGATGTCATTTTTTTAAATACCTGATTATGTAAATATACCATATTTTCTTTATCCACTCTTCTGTTGAGGGACATCTAGGTCCTTTCCAATTTCTGGCTATAATGAATAGAGTAGCAGTTAACATGGTTGAGCAAGTGTTCCTATGATAGGATAAAGTGTCTTTTGTGTATATGCCCAAGAGTAGTATAGCTGGATTGTAACCAGACCTTTGGCTTCTTTGAATTCTTTTTTCTACCACACTCTTCACCCTTCCAACCCCTAGCCCCCAAAACTAGGTAGGAGAGAAAGAAGGTTAGAATAGGGAAGGGAGCATCAACGTCATTAGTCTACTTTCTGCTGACTAGAGGCATTGAGTTCCTCAGAGCAAGGTTGATCTTCAGCAGCAGCAGCAGCAGCAGCAGCAGGAAGAGAAGGAAGAGGAGTGGGTGCGTTTTAATCCCCTTTCAAGGGTTTCCAGAAGGGAAACCAGGAAAGGGGATAACATTGGAAATGTAAATAAATAAAATATCCAATAAAAGAAGAAAAAAAGGTCACAGAATTCCAAACATCATACACTTGTAGAAACTATCTGCAATTAGCAAAATCACACCCTTGCCAGAGCATAAGGTAAATCAAAGTCTGCTGTTGTGGACAGTGGAAAGCAGCTTCATATCTCACACCGAATTAAAACAAAAACACTTTCGCAAAATATTTCCATGTTTTTAAAGAAACCAAAATGACCACTACACTGGATCTCGAGATAGATTGATTCCCATCTTTCTGAGGAACTGCAATATTGGTTTCCATAGTAGCTATACAAGTTTGCTCTCCTACTAGCAATGGAGGAGTGCTCTCCTTGCTCCATATTCTCATCACCATGAGCTGTCATTTGTATTATTGATCTTAGCCATTCAGAGGAGTAGGATGGAATCTCAAAGCCATTTTGATTTGTGTTTCCCTAATGGCTAAGGATGTTGAAATTTCTTTATTTCTTAGCCACTTGAGTTTCCCCTGTTCGAAAGTCTGTTTAAATCTGTACCCCAATTTTAATTGGGTTATTTAGCTTTTTATATCGTTTTCTTCTTTTAGCTCTTTATATATTTTATATATTAGCCCTCTGTCAGATGTAGAGTTGGCAAAGTCTTTTTCTCATTCTGTAGGCTGCCACTTTGTCTGAATGATGGTACCCTTTGCCCTGCAGAAACTTTTGAGTTTCATGAGGTCCTATTTATTAATTGTTGATATTAGTTTCTGCACTATCAGTGCTTTGTTCAGCAAGTCTTCTCTCATGCTAGTGAGTTCAAGGCTATTCTCCACTTTCTCTTCTATCAGGTTCAGTTTACCTGATTTTATGTTGAGATCAGGAATAGTGAGGCCTCCAACATTTCTTTTATATTTCAGGATTTTTTTTTAGCTATACTGTTTTTTTTTGTATTTTCATATAAAGTAGAGAATTGTCCTTTCAAGATCTGTGAAGAGTTGTATTGGAATTTTGATGGGGCTTGCGTTGAATCTGCAGATTATTCTGGTAGGATGGCCATTTTTACCATGTTAATCTTACCAGTTCATGAGCATGGGAGATTTCCCTCTCTTCTGGTATCTTCTTCAGTTTCTTTCTTCAAAGACCTGAAATTATTTTTTATCATGTAAGTCTTTCACTTGCTTGGTTAGAGTTACCCCAAGATATTTTATATTATTTGAGGATTGTGTGAAAGGTGCTGTTTCTCTGATTTCTTTCTCAGTCTGTCATTTGTGTATAGGAAGGCTACTGGGTTTTGTACAGTAATTTTCTATACAGCTTCTTCACTGAAAGTATTTATTAGCTGTGGGAGTTCTCTGGTGGAATTTTTAGTGTTACTCATGTATACTGTCATATCACCTGCAAAAAAGATATTTAACTTCTTCCTTTCCAATTCGTATCCCCTTCATCTCTTTCAAATGTCTTACTGTACTAGCAAAGAGTTCAAGTACTGTATACATGGAGAGCATGGACAACCTTGTCTTAGTCCTGAGTTTTAGTGGAATTGCTTTGATTTTCTCTACATTTAAATTGATATTGGCTATGGATTTGTTGTAAACTGCTTTTATTATGTCCCTTTGTTTCCCGAATGTCTTCAGGACTTTTATCATAAAGGAATATTGGATTTTTTCAAAAGCCTTTTCTGCATGTAATGAGAAAATATGGTAATGTTTTTTCTTTTAGTTTGTTTATATGGTGGATTACATTTACTGATTTTTATATATTGATCCATCCCTGCAGCTCTGGAATGAAGCCTGCTTGATCATGGTGGATGTTCTTTTTGATGGGTCCTTGGATTTGGTTTGCAAGTATTTATTGGGTATTTTTGCCATCCATGTTCATAGGGGAAATGGTCTATAGTTTTCTTTCTTTCTTGGGTCTATGTGTGGTTTGGGTATCAGGAAAATTGTGGCCTCTTACAATGAACTGGGCAGTTTCCCTGTTTCTGTTTTGTGGGAATATTTGAGGAATATCTGCATTAAATCTTCTTTGAAAGTCTGGTAGAAGGCTTTTTGTTTGGTTGGTTGGTTGGTTGGTTGGTAGACTTTTAATGACTGCTTCTATGTTTAAATTGCTTATCTGATCTTGATTTAACTTCTAACTTTTTTAAAGTGGTACCTGTTGAGAAAATTATTCTTTTCCAATTTGGTAGAGTATGGCTTTTAACCATATGTTTATTTGATTGTCTAAATTTCTTCAGTATCAGTTGTTACTTCCCCTTCTTGTTTCTGATTTTGTTCATTTTGATATTCTCTCTGTACCTTTTAGTTATTTGAATAAGGGTATGTCGATCTTACTGATTTTATCAAAGAACCAACTCTTGTTTCATTGATTCTTTGTATTGTTCTTTTTTATTCTACTTTATTAATTTCAGCCTTGAGTTTATTACACTCCTTTTGGGTGTAGTTTCTTCTTTTTGTTCAAGAACTTTCAGGATTGCTGTTAAGTTGCTTATATGAGGTAACTCTATTTTTTAATGTAGGCACTTAGTGCTATGAACTTACCTCTCAGAACAACTTTCATGTATTCCTTAAGTTTGGGTATGATGTGTATTCATTACCATTCAGTTTTAGAAAGTCTTTAATTTCTTTATTTCTGTTTTGACTCATTTTTCAGTAGAGAGTTGTTTAATTTCCAACGATTTTGTAAGCTTTTTATTATTTCTTTTGTTGTTGTTATCCATCTTTAATCCATGGTGGCCTGAGAGAATGAAGTGAGTTAATTCAATGTTCTTGATCTGTTGAGACTTGCTTTGTGTCTGTGTATATGATCAATTTTAGAGAAAGTCCCATAAGGTATAGAGAAGAATGTATATATTCTTTTGTGTTTGGGTGAGATGTTCTGTAAATATATGTTAGGTCCATTTGTGTTACAGCATCTTTTAGCTCTAGCACGTCTATATTTAGTTTTTATCTAGATGGCTTGTCTATTGGTGATAGTGGTGTACTGACGTCTCCCACCATCAGTGTGTGAGGGTAAGCAGTGTTTCTTTTACAAAGGTGGGTGCCCTTGTTTGGGCATAGATGTTAATAATAGAAATATCATCTTGGTGGATTTGTCCTTTGATGATTATGTAGTCTCCTTCCCTATCTCTTCTAATTAGTTTTGATCTGAAGTCTGTTTTGTTTGATATCAAAATAGCTACATTAACTTGTTTTTCTTAGGTCTATTTGTTTAGAATATCTTTTTTTAATCCTTTACCCTTAGGTAGTTTCTATCTTTGATGTTGAAGTATGTTTCTTGGATGTAGCAAAAGGATGAGTCCTGTTTTGGCATCCTTTCTATTAGTCTGTGTCTTTTTATTGGGGAATTATGACCATTGACATTGAGAGATATCAGTGCCCAATGAATGTTGATTCCTGTTGTTTTTAGTATCAGTGGTGGTGGTGATTGTGTGTACATACATGTGCATTCATGTGTGCATGTGTGTGTTCGTGCTGTGTTTCACTTCCTTAGGTTTTGGTTGTCTGGATTGTTTATTTCCAATGTTTTTGTGGTTATAGTTTTCCTTCCTAGGTTGGAGTTTTCCTTCCAGCACCCTCTGCAGGACTTTGTAGATAGATAAATATTGTTTAAAATGCTTTTAATGGAATAGCTTGTTTCCTCCATCTGTAAAGATTGAGAGTCTTGCTGGGTATAGTAGTATGGGCTGACATCTGTGGTTTCTTAGAGTCTGCAGCATATCTGTCCAGGACCTTCTTTGCTTTTAGAGTCTCCACTGAGAGGTCAAGTGTAATTCTAATAGGTCTGTCTTTGTATGTTACTTGGTCTTTCCCCCGGTAGCTTTTAATATTCCCCCGTTGTTCTGTACATTTACTATTTTGATTACTAAGTGCTGAGGGGACTTTCTTTTCTGGTTCAATCTGCTTAGTGTTCTGAATGCTTCTTGTTCCTTTATAGACAACTCCTCCTTTAGGTTAGGAAATTTTTCTTCTATCATTATTTTAAAAATATTTTCTGGGCTTTTGAGCTGGGATTCTCCTTCCTCTATTCCTGTTTTTCTTAGATGTGGTCTTTTCATGGTGCTTCAGTCTCCTCTTTAAGGATCTCTGTTATCTTCATTCAGGTGGCTTTAAAGTCTTTTTCTTGTATTTCTGCTATGTTAAAAGGGCCTGCTGTGATAGGGTAGCAGGTCTCTAGTGGAGACACAATGCCCCAGTCTTATTAATGGTGTTTTTATGTTAGCATGTAGGTATCTGGAGTTGGGATAATTGTAGGTCTAGTTTAGTGATTCTTGGCCTTCCTAATGCTGTGACCCTTTAACACTGTTCCTCAGGTTGTGGTGACCCCAACCATAAAATTATTTTTGTAATTTGGCTACTGTTAGGAATCACAATGTAATATCTGATATGCAAGATATCTGATATGCAACCCCTGTGGGGGGGAGGCCATGACCCACAGATTAAGGTGCTGTACTGTGTTTATCTTTGTTGAATGGTTGTTTTGTTTCTTGGTTTCTGTTTATTCTTTGGCTTTTCAGAGTGTGATTGCTGTGTGCTGCCTGATAGGAAGTAATCTGTGGACCTGCTTCCATGGCCTGCTCAGCTGATGTTTGCCAGGGTGTGCCTGCTGGTGTTAGAGGCTTGGACAATGGGTTGAGTTGGAGGAGAAGATTGTGTCAGTTTGGAGGTTGGTCCAGAAAAGAAAAAGACCAGAGCAGGTTTTCTGCTTCCGAGCTGGAGACGAGACTGGAGGTGTTGGATCTGGAGGAGCGGGAGTGAGGAGGAGCCACTGTCAACCTGCTTGTTGCCAGTTTACAGATATTTCTGTCACTTCAGGAGTAGACTATAAGCTGAAGTGTAGTTTCTTTCTTTAATGTATAAATAAATATTAAGTAGAATAATCCTTGTTAAAAGAAAATGTTTTTAAATTACTGATGATTTATTAGACTTTTAACTATTTCCATAGTCTGCCTGTCACCTTAAAATGCTACAGCTTTCCTCAGTAACTTACCCTTTAAGTGATACTCAGAACCAGCCTACTATTTTCTAAGCACACTGGAGACATGTTTATATCTCAATAAGAGTAATGCATGTAAACCTACATTCATTTTGGCTTCTCGGTTCTTACAAACACATACTGGTCATGTTTTGTTAGATACTGTGAAGTTAAATACTCACCTGTAATCAATCATGCATGTTCCTTTTTCAGTCCACGAACAAAAGATGATCTTAGAGCATATTTTATACTGTTACAGGTAAGTTAGAGTTACTGAATTCATATGTCAATCTGCATGTGCAAATAAAATTATATCAGATTACTATTACTTGGCAATAGTATTAATACTCTTTAGAATAATATTTACTTGGAACACAGAGACTAACATTGTAACAAATATTTAGAAGGTAGATTATCTGAGGGATTGAATTCTAAGTGAGTTCTTACCTCTCTTCCAGTGTTTGGAACAGATGGGTGTTCTTCCCTTTCCACTCAGACTCTTCCTTTGAACTAACTGTCATAGGCTACAGAATTTCCTCACATACTAGGTTTATGTTTTTTAACTAATGTTCATTAGAATTCTGATAGAAGCATAAAAGTTGTTACTATTTGTTACAAAGCAAACTAATACTAGCTTTCTCATGAGAGAGATGGATTCAAAAATATGAAAATATATTAAGGTATTAAGTAAAAGCACATTTTTATTTTTAATTTTTTAAAAAAATTTATATTATCTTAGTTAACACTACATTTACATCATTCTTTATAATTTACCAAAGTTGTTCAGGTATATTAACTCATTTGAAGGTAAAAATATCAAGCTGTAGTGTAGAAAACGTGTAGATAAAGGAAAGCTATAAAATGCCCCCATAAAGCTCAGATACATTAGAGTCATGTGCTGTAAGTCCTGCTCACACATAACCCTTCCACAGAGCTGTCACTGGGTGAAGTACTTGGTCAGCGTTCTTAAGCTCACTCCTGCCCATTAGTCAGGTTTGAAAAACAGTGTTCTCTTTTTTATCACAATTGGGTTAATTTCTAAAATATTATTTTCACTTTGTATTTGTGTGTCTATGTGTGAGCTACTTGTGTGGAGTACCCAGGAAGGTTAAAGTCAGACATCCTGGGACTAACACTGCACCCAGTTCTCAGTGCTAGAACCAAACTTACAAACTCTGGAAGGGCAGCAGGTGCTCCGAACCACGGGGCCATCTTTCCACCCGGCACCTGAGTTTTTAATAATATGACTTTTATGGAAATTTATGAAATGTATACTGTAAAAGAGCTTCAGTTTTTGAAAGATAAATATGGGGTTTGCTTAGTTTAGGCGCATTCTTTCAGTCCTTTAACATTTAAAAGTTGTCAGAGTTCATGCTTGTTGTTCTATGTGACAAATGAAGTCAACTTATTTTCCAGTGCAGAAGTTTTACAATTTATATTTACCTAGTTTTTCCTTTTTGTTTTTTTTTTAAATCAAGAAAACCCACATTAATGTCTTGCTATTTAATTGGGTAATAACGATTGCCAACATTTATGAAAAATGGAACAAGGTGCTTTATATGTGTTTTCTTTTTTAAAACTCAAAATGACTCCTGAGATCGATATTATTTCCATGTTACACTGAGAAAATTGAGAATTAAATTTAAAACCATGCCTAATGGTGCACAGCTAATAGGTGGTAGGATCAACCCTCATACCCACATCTGTCATGCCTGTGACAGAAACCAGTTTTGCTTAAGTAACAAGTTGTTTTTAAAGAACTACACAAACTCAAATGTAGTTTCCTGAATTTGCTGCTTAAAACTCATTAAGCTTTGTGTTTTTCCTTGTTAACACAATTTTAACACAGTTATCTTTAATATCTTTTTCAGAATCCTCAATTTAATATCACATCTACTTATGTCATCTTTGCTCATTTGCTACGACAGATAGCTACCTTAGTGGAAGCTGACCATCACTTCCTAGTTCACTGGCTTAAAAAGTAAACAAGAACTTTCATAGTCTCTCACTTTTAACTGTGATATTATTAATTTTATGATAAATTATTGTAAACCTTTATAATACTTAAATGTTTTTAAGATTTTTAGTAATGATGTTTATACTTTGAAATGCTTCAAAAGCCAGTTATAAAATGTATACATTAGTAATACATAAAAGATACATAAATATCTATTTTTTATAACTTATTTCTATTTTTAATCTTAAGTAACCATGTTCTTGTGAAAATTGTTGAAAATATTGATCACTTACAGTTTTTATAGCACATTTCTGTTTTTTATACATTTCAAATGGATTTGCTCAGCTATTGTTTTATTATGTGTCTTTTTATTTATTTTTATGTCTCTCTCTGTTAACATATCTTACTGCGTATGTGATACTTTCTCCTTATTAAAAATACCAAAGTATGAAAGAACATTACTTCTTCCCCTCAGGACTGTATTTCCATTAATAGACATTTCTCCAAGGTGGGAAAAAAATTAAAGGGTAAAATATTTCCAAAACAAAATTTAAATACTGTCAGTTCTCATGATGACTATGATAATAGTTATTATTACTATTAATTATAGTAGTAATAATTACTATTATTGGTAGTAGTATTTAAATACTAAATATTTGTGAAGTCACCATCAATGCTGAACTACTAACATCACTGAACTTTGCTTGGGTGGGTTACTAGGAGCCTCTGATTGCAGTCCTATCAGCTCACTAGGCTTCCACTCTATGAGTGCCCATACTTGATGCCTTATTCCATGGAAATTGATTAGTTAAATTGAAATCATAATGGTTGCACTATATGCAATGCCAATATCACCATAACCATACACTTTGTGAGTACAACACACCATGTCCTTCATGTTCACTATATAACATCACAACTTTCTTCTTCTTTGGAACTAACCAGCACTTAACTATTACATTGTAAGATCTTTGGATTTTGAGACAGGCTAGAGTCTGCACCTCAGGCTAGCCTGGAACTTACCATGTATCCCAGGGGACCTCTAACTCACAATCCTCCTGTCTCAGTCTCCCAATTATAGGGATTACAGGTGTACACTGCCATGCCTAACTGGAGGGCCATTTTGAAATAACAGAATCATCAAAAAAAACATAAAATATTAAAAATATGATGTTAGATTATGAGAAGACTATAGAGACGTTTCATTGGAACTGTAGTTTTTAGAAACAGAAGTTGAAGTTAAGGCTAGCCAGTAGATATTAAAATAATGTGTTTATTGTTAGAATAAATCACGTACATGTTGGAAAGGAGCAGTGCATGAGTACTGAAACCAGGGTTAAAGCTCTACCCTGCCGAGTCTTACTCGTGCATGCCGAGGCTCGGGGTTCTCTCCGCTCTTCTGTGTCCACAGGGGCCATGAAAGTGCAAGTGCTGACCCGGGGAGTAAGGAAGACATCTTAGTCTCTAAGACAGAATCTGTAAATAATGAAACTGGCTAAATCCTGAAAGCCTTATCAATTTATTAATGGCATTGCAGTAATTTTGGTGTTTATTTTTTATTTGAGAAATAGTTTTGATAGGATTTTATATCTTTTGAAATGTTTTCAACTTAATATGTGAGAATGAATAGTCTATCTTCTGTCATATAGGATGTAGTTTGATCTCTAACAAATATATTGACAAAATAAGAAATGAAAGTTTTGATTGGAATTATTTCAAAATACTTACCAGATTATCCCAGAAGAAATTCAAGCAACTGGTAGAGAGATTGCTGCAATTCGTTTCTTTACGCCTGTTTCCAGCAAAACCTGAAGAATTCCCGCCTCTAACAAAGTGTACCTGGTGGATTCCATCAGCCGCTAAAGTTCTGGCTTTACTTAGTAGGTTTTGATTATTCACTCATTCTTCCTTTTCTCTTGATAAGTATTAGGGACATATTTTAAGGGTCGTGGAATACTAGAGAGATAGCTTTAACTTTCAAACCATTATTTTGAAGAAAACAAAGTAATTTCCCATTTTATGTATTTTACAAAATATAAATTTTTTATTTATAAATGTTTTACAAAGCTGGGAAGAGCTTTGTTTCTGTTTGTATTGTAGTCTTAAATGCACATGATTCACTAAGTATTCATTCCTGAGAAAACATGAATTCCCACTAATTACTGAGAACTCCTACAAGAGATGACACCAGTGGAGAAATGACGAGTAGATGACCATTGGCCCCTTTCTCTAAATATTTTTATGATCATCATCACTTTTTTGTAAAGCAAGAAATACTATATATTTTTACCACGGAGTTTAAAATTGCCTTTTCATTGGAACTGTAGATATTTAAACTAGAAGTTTAAGTTAAGGCTAGCCAGTAGATATTAAATAATATGTTTATTATTAGAATAAATAACATGCATGTTGGAAAAGAGCACTATATGAGAACGTCTCTTCACAGATACTGCCAACAATTTGGTTCACCCTCCCCTTGTTCCTTACACTGATTTCTATAATTCTACCTTGGATCACATTGATCTCATGGAAGAATATCATACTTGGCAGAGCTTTGGAAATTCTCACAGGTATGACCCATAGCTCACCTACTTATTTACCTAACAAATGCTATTAAAGTAATAACTGGATTTTAAGTTTATATAAATAATATGTATATAATTTCTATACATATAAACATATTATTTAGATGTGTAGCTTTAAAATGTCACTGTATCTATCAAGAGGTTTAACTTTTGCCACATTTTCAGTTTCTACACGTTAATATAGTTTTGCTTTAATTAATAGTGTCTCTTTTAGAAGAGCAAGGTTCTTCCCTAGGTATGAGATCTCTTGGAGCTTACTAATCTGTGTGTTGACATCACACGAGGGGCAACATGGTTTGTTTCTCTAAAGGACTAGAAGGTAAATATTTGCAGTTCTGTGAATAATACATATTGCTATTTTAGCCTGAAAAACCCTTAGACACTATGTAAATGAATGACTGGGAATGATCCAGATTACTTTATTTACAGAAACTGGTGATAAGCCATTTTATCTTTGAGGCCACAGTATACTAGTACCCAGTCCAAGTCATCGATCACACACATATGGCCACTTAATATGTGTTCGCTCCTCTCCCTCAGTCTGCACCAAAAAGTGATTATGAATTATTTGTATAAAGAATTGATATTTCAGAAAAAGGAGCTTCATAGTTTATTTAGTACAATAATAAATGATTTTCAAAATGCTTGGCCAAATTCTTGAATACACTATACTTTTCATCCTCATTTTTACTTTGAATTAAATTATCAAGCCTATCCCAAACATAGTTTATTTCCCAAACATGAAATATTCAGGAGATGGAGAGATGTAAATACAGATATAAATAACCCAAAGACATGGATTAAATTTTCCAGTAATTCTACCAGAATTGACCAAATGTATAATGGCCTCTGTTCAAATCTCAGTGTGCATATGAACAATCAAAACTGAAAAACAGTTTGCTCTAAGGACTCTAGTCAGTCTGAGGAATATTTTCTTGGTAGAGTTTCTCTTACAAAGATGCTCTCATTCCTGTTTTAGTATAAGTGTAGCCATAAGTCAGCTAATAGTTTGACTATTGTCAACTTTTAATATGAGCTCCTTCCAGTCACAATGCAACACACCAACAGCTCAATTCATGGGTGTTCCATTTGGTCCCATCTGCCATGAGGAGTCAGCTGGAATCTGGAATGGCATCTGGAACTCAGGGAAAGTCACTACTGACTGTGGGGTATTTGCCTGGGTACTTCATGCACATAGTAATTTTATTTTTTATAAAACCAAAATGGCAAAGGTTGAGAAGCACTGTTTTAAAGTATATAATGAAACCAACATATATCCTTTTAGGTTTGCTGCATTTCTTTTATTTTCAAACCTTTAGTTGGCTTTAGTAACTCATTATTAGTTACTAGTACTGAGCAAGTTGTATTTATTACCAGTTTTGAATCAGAATAAAGGCTGTCTAATGTTCAGTACATAGGGCTACCTCTTCTTTCTCATGTCTTCTTTGCAACTAGTGGCCACAAATATACCACCTACTACGTTCAGATGGAATACAGCTTAAATTGATGGATTTGTTGCAGTTACTTCCACTGAGTTATATCCCGCCTACACTGCAGCCACTTCTGATGGGAGTCTAAACTCTCAAAGTGTTACTGCTGCTGTATTCATTCTTTCCACATGCATTTATGTCTGAGTAGTGTGTGGCTTTTATATATAGTATACGACTTAGCTCTGATCTGAGACAAGTTATTCCCATGCCCTTTGATAATACTGTTATATCTTTTTAATAAGTACATTTCATATTTTATAGTTTTCTCATTTTTACTGTATTGCTCTTAAATTTATGACTGCTTTTTATATGCTATAATTACCATTGTGTTTATTCATTTCTGAAGATCACACATCAGAAATAGTCCTTGATTAATAAATTACATACTCATTTGAACATGTAAATATTCTGTCCTATTTCTAGACCATCAACACTTGCTTCCTGGTCCTACTGCTGGCCATGTTATCACAGGTGATAATATAGGTGACTATGAAAATGGAAATGATTTGTGTGAACAATGTAAATGACTAGCACATATTTAGAAAAATAGTTGTGGCTTCCTATAGAGAATTAAAATACTGTACTTCAAGGGATGATACATTTTTCATAGGTTTGTGGAAATGAAGTTATGCACATAAAATCTTTTGTGAATAGTAAAACACCATACAAAAGTAATGTTTTATATTGCAAGGAGGGTACCTTAGAATCCCTTAGTGTACTTTTGCTAAAAATGCAACATTTTGCTTTTTCTGTTTGCTTGTAAAGCAGGTTTTCCTTCTGTCAGTACCCATTCGTTATTTCTATAGCTGCAAAAAAAATCATTATTCAAAGAGACTCAGAACAACAGATGATAAGCATCGCAAGGGTAAGCCAGCTACCAAACATGTTTATGCTGACTGTAATCAATATAGTAAATAATAAGTTAAATGTCTTGTGAATTGTTTTAGTATAATCAGGAAATGTTAAAAATATCATTCATGTTATTACCCCCACAAGGTAACCCTGTCCACAGTATGGAAGACAGAACACTCTTCATCTAGTTAGCCTCCCAGTGTATTATAAATGCAACAGAAATGTTTCTGATAGACCCAAATTTGAGGAGCTTGTTGGGACTCCATTGTGCAACCATGATGAGACCAGGAGTGCATTAACACAGATCATTCACACTATAGCACTTTCTGGAGTTCATGAAAATCAGAAATAACCAAGACATTAGATGATTGACACTAATATATGTCTATAGAACTAAGAAATATGCTCAAGGAAAGTGAAAGTTTCTATAATTGTTTCTTAATACATGGAAGATGCACAGACAGTAGTAGACTAGGAAAATGTAGCACAAAGTAGCATTTCTCCCTGGGCCTCTGCACTGCCTACCAGTGTTGAGGACAGCACAGGAGTCAGTGCTCACACTGCTCCTCTGCACATTTGCGCATATCCGGTGCCTACTGCATAAGGAGAGTATGTACAGTGTTAAAGATGAAAGAGCTGCTTAGCTTCTTAAAACAGAAAGAAAAACAGAGTAGACAGAAATTATTCCCATGTCTTGTTCAAGAGTACAACAAAATATAAATTATGATATTTCAAAATATAAAAATAAGAATATTTTATTTCTCAGCAGTTCAGTTCCTGGCTATATTTTTTTTCTGTCAAAGAAAAAGACAAAGGTTTGGGTGCCTGAAAAGTTCCCCAAATCATCTTGCATTGAATATGGGAATATTAGAAGAAATTTTATTGCCTATGGCTCCAAAGAGAATTCCAAGACCATGCTACCCTTAAAGAATGACATTAAACTGGCATATTTGACACCAGATACTGACTTAAAAGTTAATCTGTAATAGCCAGTCATTTTGACATTTTGACTTAGTTGCATTTCTTTGTCATGTGTCTTTTCTTTAAAGTAATTTTTTTCCTTTGGCTTTGTGGTTTGTTACAGTTTAAATAAAGTAGACAGCACTGTTTATCTAGATTTCCCTAGCAGTGTGCTGCCACTCATGTGTAGTGTATCAGATGTGGCAATTCTCCTATGGGAAAGGAGAGCCCCAGCTGTCCTTTTACAGACCGTGAGGCGGGGAGCAGACTAAAGACTCAGCAGCATCATTAGTTCTCACTGGTTCTTCTTTCCAACTGCTGTGCCACTTGAATTAATGCTTGGTGACTCTGTGACACGGCTTATGCTGTAGTTCTGCTTTTGATAGTCTCTTTCATTTGAAGCATTCTTGTGGCAAATACACACCTCCAGTGAAAAGGACCTCAAAGCTTGTCTCCATTGGCATCCAGGGGTACATAAATATACTGTCAGCATGTGACAGCTACCTAGGGTCAGGGACAAGGTCAGGAGATGAGAAAGAAAGGGTAAAACAAAGATCTGTTATCCAAGACACTGTCCAGAAATGCAGACTTTGGTAAGATAGGACCCAGAAAAGCAAAACTCTGCTAAGACTCTTCACACTGGAGATTGGAGGCCTGGGGGAGGCTATGAATTGGCATCTAGTCCAGTAATCTACAAAATCTTAAGTCTCAAACTCAATTTGGGGCATGAGATATTATGTTATAGGACATTAGTGTACTTCAGATGTCTGAAATTGATCCTTAATTGCACAGAATTCATTTTCATTGTCACCAAAGACAATGAAGTAGTCTAATAATCATTATCTAGATAAGTAAATATATAAGTATATTTTTTTGAATAATAAATGGCATTTATTTATTTCTTATAGTTCTAATATGTTGGTTTTTATATACTCAGTGCTTATATTTTGGAGGAACACGAAAACTGCATTTCTCAAATCTTTTATATATATATATCATCCAGCATATATGTTAACATTTTGGTAAATTTTCTTTTGGTACTTTTTAATCAATAGAGGTAATGCAATGTTATATACATAATTTATTCCCTGCTTGAACTGTTTGCATAGTTTTCCTACTCATTTTTAGTAGCTGAATTATATCCCATTTACTAGATATACTTAGGATAGTTTTAAGCTTTCGAGTTTATTGATATTTTTATAAATATTTTGTGGAATAAATTTATTTCTAATCTTTAAATTTTTCCAAAATAGAACCATTAGATTTAAAGATCTGAACATTGATAATGTCTTTGAACCTATAGACACATTAATTTTCTAATTTATATAAATAGATTATTCTTTTAGAATAATTTAAGTATCCACAATAGTTTAAGCCTGATCTTAGCATTAGGAATACGTGCATTGGATTAAATGTACCCCTTTTTTACACAGGAAACTTTGCTATTGAAGGTCTGAGGCCTGTGGAAATTGCAGTTCAGCCTTCTCACTATAAAAGTTGAGCAAGATTTTGGTACCTACTGGCTACTAGGGTTCCAAAATAAAGTAATAATAAGATGTTTCACAGACTAAAATGTATGTAACTGATTTATGAAATTATTTATGTGAGAGATAGCATAAAAAGAATTAAGCTATTTTGACTGTTTTAAGTGTTTTAAATGAAATTATACTTTAAGTAAAAATGAAAAATGTCTGCTTTCTTATTTCATTAGCAAAGTCTGGTGGATAAAGTATCTCGAAGACAAAGACCTGATATGAATATGTTATTTCTAAATATGAAAGTAAGGAGGACACATCTGGTTAGCGACTCACTTGATGAGGTATAATTTATTCCAAAATGGTTCATTTTTATTACTAAAATTTTTAAACTATTATTTCTATGTGCAAATATGTATACTTGTATAAATTCTGATATAGTTAACATAAATTTCATATAAATAAGCTTTATAACATTCTAAGTTTATTAGTAGTAGGTTAATTCCTCAGAGGAATCGATATACAATACTTACATATTTCATTCATGTTTCTTAGTGTGCTACCTGGACTCTAGACCAGCCATCTTTCTTGTGATTAGGCGTATAACAAGTCAGTTTAGTTCTCCACACCTCAGGTTGCTCATGTCTAAACTTCCAGGTCTGACCTATAGAGTATAGGGTATATAGGACCTATCAGTATTCACACAAACATTGACTCACAGATGGATATTGCAAAGTTCCTTGCATGTACACTGCTGCAGTCAGACCATTATGTAGTTAAGAGATAATGGCTATTTTATCTATGTGGGGTTTTTATTTAGTGTTGAAAGAGAAAGGGTCATAAAAAGTTATTTTATATTATAGTCTACTAAATTAAAATTTTGGACACAGTATGATTCTTGGGGGCAATACCCTTTGTCAAGACATCTGACCCCTTAATTCTTTTTTCTAACCTATAAAATGAATAATAACACCTAGCTTATACTGTCTGGCAAATTGGATGGATGGATGGATGGGATGGATCGATGGATCGATGATGGATGGATGGATAGATATTTATGAAAGTAAAAATAAACTAAAGTCTGTCTAATATTGTTCCCTAAAAAATAAATAAATTCCCTTTTCATTCATTGCTCTTTGTTCTGTCGTATTACATAACTTCTTCAAATAGTTAACCCGGAAGAGAGCTGACTTGAAGAAGAAGTTGAAAGTTACATTTGTAGGTGAAGCTGGTTTGGATATGGGTGGCTTGACTAAAGAATGGTTCCTTCTTCTGATTCGCCAGATTTTCCATCCAGATTATGGTGAGTGTTTGCTTGTGATCATCGACACTCTAGACTTGTAGTTCAGTAGTAGCCTTGCCATTTTTATCAGCTGGAAATGTAAAATTTGTACAGAAATAGCCATATATCTCTTAAGTAAATGAAATATGAATAGAAGTGTCCTATTGAAATAACATTCAGAATTTGGAAATAAGCCTGTAGGGTTTCTTCTGTACTAGTATGTGACGCTTCTTTCATTAAATAGTCATGTTAGGAAATAGAAGTCTGTGGTCTTGGAAGATGATTTAGTCAGTAAACAGCTCACTGTGTAAAGCTGAGGGTCAACTTAGGTCCCAAGTATCCACATGTAAAGCCAGGTACTGCCGACACTACTTTAGCAACAGCACAGGGACAGAGACAGGTAGATCTCCAGAGCTTGCTGGCCGACTAGTCTAGCTTAATTGGTCAGTTCCAGATTCAGTGGGAGACTCTTTCAAAAATACAATGGACCATGACTGAGGAAGACACCTGACATTAACCTGTGGATTCACACATAGATGAACATGTGAACACATAAACATGTATACAGACAAATGAAATAGAAATTCATAAGTTATTTTTTTAAGGAAAAAAATCTTTTAGCTGCCTGTTGGGTCTTTTGAAGGGCAGTCATGATAGATTGCTTTTTGTGAGCGCTCCATAGCCTCAGTAATAGTGTGAAGCCTTGGGACCTCCCCTTGAGCTGGATCCCACTTTGGGCCTGTCTCTGAACCTTCTTTTCCTTAGGCTCCTCTCCATTTCCATCCCTGTAATTCTTTCAGACAGGAACAATTACAGGTCAGAGGTGTGACTGTGGGATGGCAACTCCACCCCTCATTTGATGTCCTGTCTTCCTGCTGGAGGTGACTCTACAAGTTCCCTCTCCATATGGTCTGGCATTTCATCAAAGGTCCCTCCCTGGGAGTCCTGGGAGTCTCACCTCCCAGGTCTCTGGAGCATACTGGGGGGTTCCCCCAACCTCCTATTTCCTGAGGTTGCCTGGTTCCATTCTTTCTGCTGGCTCTCAGGGTTTAAAGAGTCAGATGCGCCGGGCAGTGGTGGCTCATGCCTTTAATCCCAGCACTCGGGAGTCAGAGGCAGG
>NC_034590.1:147971262-147999849 GCF_900095145.1 Mus pahari
CCAATGGACAGAAACAGCTGACCCCTGTTGTTGAATTAGGGAAGGCTGAAAGAAGCTGAGAAGGGTGATCCTCCAGGAGGACCAACAGTCTTAATTAATCTGGACCCCTGAGATCTTTCAAACACTGGACCACCAAACAGACAGCATACACCAGCTGATATGAGGCCCCCAACACACATACAGTGGAGGACTTCCAGGTCTATGTTCATTCAAACACACCTAGCCCTCAAGAGGCTGGAGGCCCCAGGGAGTTAAGAGTCAGGTGGGGTGGGGGTGGGGGCATCCATGTGGAGATGGGGTGGGGAGAGGAAGAGGTGTAGGATGTAGACCAGTCGGAGGGTGGATGAGGAGGGGAGGGGAATGGAATATGGAGTGTAAAAAATGAATTACAAATAAAATTAAATTAAAGAATAAAATAGAAATTGAAATAAACATTTTCCTTCTCAAAAAAAGGACAAAAATCTTCAATTTTATTTTATTTAAAGAAAAAATGCTTACATAATTATTATCATCTATTAAATGTTTTCCTTCAAAGGAGAATTTCTATGTTTATAGGGTATACATATCATACATATTATGGATAAAATAGATGGATGTGTAAAGTCTTGTACATCCTTGTAAAAACTCAGATATAAAAATGCCTTTTATAAATATTTTACTAAGATTTGTAAATCTTATTCTGTGAAATTTTTAACATGAAACATGATTTGTAACAGAATTGTTGTTAGTAATTTGCCTTTGGTAGATTTCATATGTATTTACCAACTCTTTTCATCTGTGGACACATTATGTTTCCTCTGCAGGCATGTTTACATACCACAAGGATTCACACTGCCATTGGTTTAGCAGCTTTAAATGTGATAACTATTCTGAATTCCGATTGGTTGGAATTGTATCCTTTAAACTTTCCACTAGGAGGTGCTAGTAGACTAGGAATTTTCAAAGGTTTTTTTTTTTTCAATCTATAGTTTAGAAAAATGTTGTTTTAGAAAATTAAACATCAGATTTATTAGATTTTCTCTAATATATATATATATATATATATATATATATATATATATATACAATATCAAACCTTCATAGTCTCAATACACTTAGAGAAAATGTCTGACTTTTAAGTCTTTCTTATCTCAAAATGATTATTTATGTATCAGAATTATCAAAAATTTATTAAAAGTTTTTAAAATCTAGAGTATTTTCCATTTGTAATAAAATACTTTCTGTCCTTGCACTCTGTGCTCATTTACTCAATTTACTAAATTGAAATCGTAAGAATTAGACTTAGCTTTTTTATTGTACCTTGAAACACTGAGACATGAAGGAGGTAACCCTAAAAATTTAAAAGGGAATGCAGTGGGGAATATGTAAAATGTATATAATTATTTTACAGCTTTTTAATTTCATAAATTCAACTTGCTGTTTCTCATCCCTATCTCAGGTTTGTTATGTAATTTATTCCTACACTGGTGGAGCATAGAGAGGTTAGATTTTAGACAAAGATGCCTTGTATATTAGCTTTTTAAATTACAAGAAATATAATTGTGGCAAATAAAAGTAGAGTAAAAAGATGAGCAAGAACTGAAGCTGTGTAGTACAGAGGGAAGTTCTAACGTTGACAAGTTCAGCATTTAAATCAGTTCATGAGCATCAATGCAGGGAGTGTATCCTCAGTCTGATGACTATGCATTAATAATCAGTACTAAAGGGTTTGGGACTTCATTAAAACCAAGATTAGCATAAAATAAGTGTGGTGAGGTTGTAAGGTGGTATTATCTCATTAGCAGTATTTGTACATCCATACGCTTATTCATACCAACTCCTTTAACACAGTCTTACTTAAGCTTTAAATAACTAAAAATGGCAATTTCTGAATCAGTGCTGTATTCTGCAGCCAAATACTTCTAACAAAACCACCAACATACTTGGTTAAACTTAGTAATTTTTATATATTAAATAATTTATAGGAATGCCTGAAATCATTAAATCCTATCAAATGAACACCTCTTCCCATGGCTTTTGTTAATCAAATATTTATAGTATGTAAATAAAATGAAATTTAAAAAGAAAGGTGTGTTGGACTAATTAGGAAGCTTGTGTTAGATCTGAAAGAAGACTGGTGCATAATTCAGAACTCATTTGTTGTGGATTTTATGTTAATACTTAACATTTAGTATTCATAGCTCATGGGACTAGCTGTTTATAACAGCATCACCTTGGATATTCGTTTTCCTCCCTGCTGTTACAAAAAATTACTGAGCCCTCCCGTTGTACCAAGTGATCAGAGTACACCAGTAGGCATCTGCAGTGTTACCATTGACGACTTATGCCAGATTATGCCTGTAAGTATGTTATTACCACCTTGTGGTCGGTCGTGTTATGCTAACTGCCTCCTTATTTGTAGTCTTCTAATGCTATTCTTTCTTTAAAATCAGGCTTTCCTTTTAGAACTCCTCTATCTTACTTTTAAAAAGTCCCTTCCTTGCAGGGACCTATTCTGCAATGTGCCTGAGCTCTTATGGAGCAGTACAGATTTTTAAGTCTGATGGGCATTGATTTGAATGCCGACCATGCCATTTATTGGCTTTGTAAACTTGGGTGAGTTATTTAACCTCTCTGAGCCCTAATGTCCTTATGGCAATACTAGGTTGTTTTAAAAATAATAATGAAAAGCAAATAATGGGCTGGAAAGATGGCTCAGCAGTTAAGAGCTCTTACTGCTTTGGTAGAATGCCTGAGTTCAGTCCTTGGTGCCCGTATTAGAGTGCTGACAGCTACTTTTAACTCCAACTTCAGGGAATCCAATACTTCTGACCTCTGCAATCTTATACATATACTTATACACAGACACAAATAAACATAATTTAAAATAAATGTTTATGGCAATAGGCATACCAAATCTCTACCAGCCTAGATTTGTATAAAATAGGTGCTTTAAAAAAAGAAAACCCAGCTGCCAATTTTATTTTCACATTTCACAGTACAAGTGAAGATGGTACTTTTTATCCCAGTTCTCCCATCCAAGACTATTGTCTTTGCTAGAAATAGGGAGAAGTCTTCTTTTATTGTACAACCAGAAAACACGCAGGCACAGCATCATGATCTGACAAAACAGACCAAGTGATACAAACTTGCTTCTCTCTTCAGCTGAGTCATACTAGGATCAGTGGGTACCATCTACCATCATAGGGCAAGCAAAAGGTCTCATCAGGGGAAGTTCAGGCGTCTTGGACATGTGGCCTCCTATGAGAGACCTCATTCTCAGAGCAAGTTCCACAGACATCATTCTAGGAGAAGGGCATCATGGGAGGGCCTCATATATGTGGTGTGGACAATAAACCAGATGAGGAGGACCCAGGAGACTGTGGAGAAGAGATAGGCTCATTTCCCCTGCGGGAGAAGGAGCAAAGAATGGAGCGGGAGGTATCATCCTGTACTGAAATGCAGCTGTTGTTCTCATCAGGCTTGGAGCCTGCTCTTCCATCTAGTTCTGATGGCAGACATTCACATTCTCTGTGTGGTTCCTACACTCAAGTGTGACTTTATTACAGATAGTGGTCATGGGTAATATATATATATATATATATATATATATAGTAATCAAGATAAAATTACCACCACCCTGCCAGATCTGAGCCCTTGTCCCTGTGCTTTTAATGAAAGTAAAATGTATTATATAAATTTATTATGTAAATTACTTATTATTATTATTCCATCCCATGACATTACTTATCTCTTCAAACAATTTAATATAAATTAAGAGTATGTTTTTCATGAAGCTTGATAAAAAATGAAATATTGAGCCAGTTCTACTTTTAAGTTTTTGTTCATACATAACTGAAGTAGTAAGAAAATATTTCTCCCAGCACTCTCAGGCTTTTCTTGGATGAGAAGACATGGTAACTAAAATGTATAAGCCCCTTAACATATGTGAACTGTATGTCTAATGTTTAAACACTGCATTGTAAAATAGTAGCACATTTAAAATATATATGTGATTTGAAGATGAGAAGCACTACAAATCCATAGCAGTAATATGACCGAGACACAGGAATTACCCTGGAAACCACAGTAGCGCTATAACACCTGTTTGCTTATGAGTGGGCTGTAGTGCTAGAGCCCTGTAGGATAAACTGGATAAGTCCCTCCTGCATGGACTTCAATTTTTCCAAGCCAAGGAAGGTAGAAATCATTAGCAGGTATCATGAGTCTTAGAAAGTACATCTCAAATATTTGTTTTAAAATTTGAGTTTTATTCTCACAGGTAAGGGACCCACAGTCTGTAACCCTACAGTTTGAAGTAATGCTAGTTGATTGTAAAAGACAGATCACAGATTTATGTTTACAGGAATTGGCCCATGGATTAAAGGAACTTTTATCATATGAAGGCAACGTTGAAGAAGATTTCTATTCAACATTTCAGGTACTGATGAAAGCATACCACTGTGAATGAGCTGTACACCTCAAATACAAAGATGTCATTTGTTTCTAAGTACTTGTTAGATGAGCAAGACCTAATCAACATGTAAAATCTTAAGAAAGGGATCTTAAGTCTGAGTGTAGCAGTGTCCTGGCACTCAGGAGCTCCAGACACAAGAATTGTGATTTGAGCTGTGCAGCAAGACCTTTCTCACTTACCTAATGTTTAAAGTATCAAAGCGAGTGACATCATAGAGACGGTGCCGCAGTCTCACGCGGCACTGAAGATGAATGTGAACATGAATTCACCAAGAGCATGGTACTCCCCAGGCAGTTGCATATTCCTGTAACTGATTTGCTTTTTACCAAAAGCTAGCTAGCCTCACACATTGCCCCAACACAGGAAGTTTAGGAGAAGGTGATGAATCAGATTGAAAACAAAAAAAGAAACACTCATTTCCACCTTGCTCACTTACCATACAAGTTTTGTGGGCTTTATTAAAGTATTAACTGTATTTAACAGGAAGGATTAAAGACCTGCTTTTTTTTAGCCTCAGAATGATACCTCTTCTTAAAATAATTGTCACTGGAAAGTTGAGGCTTTGTGCAGTTGTGTGTTAAGGGAGAGACAGAACTAGTGTACAGATGTAGCCACTGAAGCCTCTGTGTATGCCAACAATACCAATTAACATATGGTATTGCCCACCAGGTTTTTCAAGAAGAATTTGGAGTAATTAAATCCTATAACTTAAAACCAGGGGGTGATAAGACTCCAGTTACCAATCAGAATAGAAGAGGTAAGTTAGATGCCATTTTAAATTGCAGTGAATTAGTACCTTTTTATTACTATGACTGTGTAACAGATGTGAAATTGCTTTCCAGAGTATGTACAGCTTTATACTGACTTCCTGTTGAACAAATCTATCTATAAGCAATTTGCTGCATTTTACTGTGGATTTCATAGTGTGTGTGCTTCAAACGCCCTAATGGTGAGTTTAAATTTTTAAGCTTTCAATTAGGTTTTATAATGGTATAGAAGACAATTCCTTAAGTATCATAGTAGATAAGCTTTTAAAAGTAGAAAATGTTTTCTACTTATAAAAATAAATGCCTTGTTTTGTTTATTTTTGTTGTTTATGTGCTTTTTATTTTCTTTTGGGAGGAAGTTCCCAGGGGCATTGGGTAGATAGGAGAGGATGGGGAGATGAGTGAGACTGGGGCTCATGATAGGAACCTCACAAAGAATCAATAAAAGTTTTTAAAAATATAAATAACAATAGTGCTTTTCTTTCAGCCTTTCTGCTATAAGAGAGAAAAATGTGAATTTAGCTCTTTCTCTCTTCTGCTATGCCTTAAGTTAGCTCTATGAGGATAATGCGACTTAGGAGCAAAGCATACCAGGAGAGCTAATGCCTAGCTCCAGGGTTTGGGGGACATGGGAGGAGCATGCTGTGTAATTGCCCCTGCCTACTCAAGGGTCTACCAGAAACCTGCAGTCTATAGTTCATCTCCAAATGCCTGGTAGACTTTTATGGTGCTTTGATTTGTCTTGGCTATATAACTTGGAGTTAGAATACCATTTTGTAAATATTGTATGATTCTTTCTTTTTTAAAAATTTATTTATTTTATGTATTGAGTACACTGTTGCTGTCTTGGGACACACCAGAAGAGGGCATCAGATCCTCATTACAGATGGTTGTGAGTCACCATGTGGTTGCTAGGAATTGAACTCAGGACCTCTGGAAGAGCAGTCAGTGCTCTTAACTGCTGAGCCATCTCTCCAGCCCTGATCCTTTCACCTTAAATAACCAGGCATATGCCATCATGCCTGTCATATGTCCCTTCTGTTTTATCATGAGAGTCTGGAGTAGCCTTTCTTTTGAATTGTTTTTCAAGAAGAAAGAAATGAACTATCAAAGTTCCATTGGTGGCAGGAGCAAGTAGCTTTCTTTCTGGCTTGTTACAGAGCAGTGTGGTTCTCAACCTATAGGTCATGACCCCGTTGGGGGTCTAACAACCCTTTCACAGGAATAAACATATCAGATATCTTGTATATCAGATTATGATTCATAACAGTAGTAAACAGTTATAAAGTAGTAACAAATAATTTTGTGTTTGAGGGTCACCACAACATGAGAAAGTGTATTAAAGAGTTGTGGCATTAGGAAGGTTGAGAACCACTCTTTTAGAGTACCTTTTGTAATATGTTTACTGGTAAGTACCTTTGAAAAAGGTGTACTGTTGAGCTGTATCTAAGTGTTATGACTCTGGTAGTGGGAAGATGGAGAAAGGGAAAATAAAAATATATGGCATAGTATTGCCTATTTTTAAAAATCTAATCTCAAATGAGAACTATCTCACTGAGCTAAAAGGTAGAAAGCTAGTGAGTGACACAAAGCCGACTGTGTCTAGACTAGCAGACTACCCAGGCCACAGTGCACAGAGCGCCGCAGAGGTGGCAGGACAGCCAGATCAGAACACATCAGTGCTTTCTGCTGATTGGAGAAGAATGAATTTGGTTCATGCTGAGTTGTTTTCTTGGTTTTCTAGCAAACTACTGATTATTGTTGTAAGATACAAACCTTTAGAAACAAAATACATACTATAGTAGAAAAACATAAATGGAAAGCATTTTCTTTTTTTGTTGTTGTTTGTTTGTTTGTTTGTTTGGGTTTTGGGTTTTTCGAGACAGGGTTTCTCTGTGTAGCCCTGACTGTCCTGGAACTCACTCTGTAGTTCAAGGCTGGCCTTGAACTCAGAAATCCGCCTGCCTCTGCCTTCCAAGTGCTGGGATTAAAGGCGTGTGCCACCACTGCCTGGCAAGACTATCACTTTTAATTATGGTTTTTATGACTATTGACAGCTGCTTCGTCCAGAAGAAGTTGAAATCCTGGTTTGTGGCAGTCCTGAACTGGATATGCATGCACTGCAGAGGAGTACACAGTACGATGGCTATGCGAAGACAGATCTGACCATACGGTAAGCTCCGACCCTCATCTGTAGCAAACAGAAGAGAGTGTGGCTTGCTTGTTCATACGACTTAGAATTCTTCAGTCACTTAAGGTAAAATAGTCTGCAGGGCCCCACCCCCCGTCTTCATTTATTTCTAAAAATAAAAGAGTACTAAAATAGGAATGAATTTAGAATTCCATTGGGAAAAAACTGTATCAGTTTCTTTCTATCAGAGTATAGAGATTGTTTCTCCAAAGATGATAAATTCACAAATACCATTTTACTGGTACTGTGTTAAAAAAGAAAGAAAGACTTTTACATTGTATAGAAAAAAATGAATTCTATGTTATCCATTGTTAGACTAGTTAAATAATGTTATAAAATGTTATTTTATTCTACTATCAAACACATTTGTATTAGAGAAATTTTTGTCAGAGCTTAGTTTATTAGCGTCTCTAAGGATTGCATCATGTGTGAGTTTCCTTTTGTAGGTATTTTTGGGATGTTGTGCTTGGATTTCCTCTTGAACTTCAGAAGAAGCTGCTACACTTTACTACAGGAAGTGACAGAGTACCTGTTGGAGGGATGGCTGATTTGAATTTTAAAATTTCAAAGAATGAAACTTCTACTAACTGGTAAATCTGTGTTATAACTTATTTAATTTGGTTAGTTGGTTGGTTGGTCGGTCGGTCGGTCGGATGGTTGGTTTGATTTTTTTGAGATGGGGTTTCTCTGTGCAACCCTGGCTGTCCTGGAACTCACTCTGTACACCAGGCTGGCAGCTGGCTTCAGACTCAGAGATCCACCTCCCTCTGTATCCCAAGTACTGAGATTAAAGGCATTGTACCACCTCTGCCCGACTAACTTTATTTTTAATGTGTAACGTATTAATGATTGTGGAATCAAAAGAGTCTTTAAGTCTGAAGTTATTTTCATGTAAAATTCTTCAGGGTCAATGTGACCCTGTAATGGAAGAGACTGGCTGAGAGTTCCTGGAGTGTTGACACATCTCAGTACTAAAGGTGACACCCTTCTGTCTCCTTTTAAATTTCTGGGTCAGCTGTTTGCTTTGTGGTCTTCTTTCGAGCCTAGCCTGTCTTGTAGTAGCGTGTTGTCTAGCCCTCTGTAAGTGATTTTTATAATTAGGAAATATATGAGCTTCGGACTTTTGAAAGGAGCAGAGGTAACTACTGTATTAATACTTTAAGTTCAAGTCTCGTGCTCCTCGCATATGAAGTGAAAAAGACCATGACGTTAAACAGTTTTCTAACAGTGTTAGGGTGATTAATTCTTGTCTTCATTACTCCTATTCCACTGTTCTGTGGCTTCAAAAAAGTTCTTTGAGAAGGCACAGCTTTCATTGTGATCACCCTTGCCCTCTGGCTCACAGGTTGAACATTTCTCAGATCCTGTTCCAGGCCTTTCATTTCCAAACTTGAATTGGTTCTGTGCTTTCCCAGGTGCTCTCACTTTGGTGCTGTAACTTCTCACCTCACTCCTAGCTGAGTTAAGGCCACGCTCCTATCCAGGCTCCTATCCAGTTCCTTCTCCATGATGCTGACCTGGCTGCGACATGTTGGGCATTAGTAGCTTTCTTGTGTCTCATCAGTTCCGTTCCTAGAGTCCATCATTTTGGTTTACAGCCACATCAGTTCCGTTCCTAGAGTCCATCGTTTCCATTTACAGCCACATATGATTTTGGTTCATCCTTTAAACACTCTGCCTGCCTTCCTCCATTCTTTTGATTTGTTCATTTTTCATATGATATGTGCTTGCTACCTCTCATGAAGATGTTTTTTAATGTTGACTTTTCCTGTGACACCAAAAAGTCATCATTTTTTCAGTAAATTTCATTCCACCTTATATTGCAGTTATTGCACTCTCTCTTCAGGACAGAGAGGGTAGGCCTTATGCAACTTATACTCCATGTAGGCACACATGGAGTAACTGTTTCCTGAATGACTATGTAAACTGATGTCAAAATTATACTTTAGCGATCAGAATATTGTTGTTCTTTGGTTAAACACAAATACTTGAATCTAGATCCCTAACATTCATATAAGAAGCCAGGTGTGGCCGCATTAGCCTGTGATCCCTGAACTGGAGTAAGGATGTGGAAACACGTGAGGATCACTGGGGCTGGCCAGCCAAGTTCAAAGAAAAGGCAAGTTTTAGGTTCAGTCAAGAGACCCTGTTGCAATGAACTAAAGGCAGGGAGTGATAGGATGGACACCTAGTATCTTCCTCTGGTCTCTATGTATCCACATGAGTGTGTGTACCACCACGCATATATGAACATGAGCGTACACCACACAGCAAATACGTACAGATTATACTTTAAAACATAAACGAATGTTTTTATGTAATTAAGAATTTTCTACATGAGTCATAATTAAAAGAACAAGAAAATGTCAAGAGAAGGTTTGCATTTGCAGGGTTATTTGCTCAACAGAATTTTTTGGAATATGTATAGCAATAAAAATATGATTGAATTAAAAGGTAATATAAGTAATTTTAATACAAAAATGACATATAAATGTCTCCAATTATTTTTACTTCAGAGATAATTTCAGGAACTAATATAGCTTAGTTCTGAATCTGGAATGACTCTAGATTCCCAGCAGGGACCTCACATTGATTAAGTATAAGATTAAATATAACTGTCAAAGGCACATGACATTTCCATCCAGTATAGTGACAGTGTTCCTCAAAAGACAAGGACAGATTCTATCTGAACTAAGAACTGTCCTCCCTTCTGTCAGGCACACTATTAATGATTGATAAGTTTTTGTAGAATATAAGTGGCAGTGCTTTTTTACATCCTAGCAAATGCACTGGTTTTAGGGTCAGACCTGACTGGATTTGAAATTGAAGTTTACTCCTTTCCAGCACTGGATACTTGACCTGTTTATTCCCATGTCTAATTTTCCTCATCCATACAGTGGGAATAATAACCACTTTTAGGTTGCCTTGGTGCTTAAATGAAGCAGTGCATGTCAGAGCATATGCTACAGTTCTTATCATAATCCAGAGACTCCATAAATGGTAACTGACCTAGTATTTGTAAATCTTTTTGTATCGTCTTGCAGTATAAACTCTGATCGTACAGAATTCTTTTTACCTGTTCTCTGGCTTATTTTTCACTCTTAACATGCTGACTTTGCTGAAAGCTATTATGATACTGGGGAATTCATAAAAGCTGAAGAGAAGGCTCTGAGATGCCTCTAGAGCCTCTGGATGAAGACAACAGTGTTATCTGGTAGAATGATGTGGAGGGAGCTGGTCAGAAGGATTCAAGGACATATGTTCAGTATGCATAGAGGACAACAGCTTTGAAAGCAGGCCCAAAATGGCTTGTTACAACTTTCTGACAGTCGAGACTGAACTATAACAATATACTATCTACTAGGTATTTTGCATAGGTCACAGTCTTACACAGTTTAACATATCAGTGAGGAAACGGAGATTGGAAACGCTGAGCAATTCAAAAATCTTACAGAAGTGAGGGAAGCAGTATTTAAATTCAGATCTGTCTGACTCCAAACAAAATGCTTTTCAACTTAGAGTTTAATGAAGACAGGTGTGTTGTTGTCTTGCCTGTAAACATGTTCCTGTTACCTAGAATGGCACTTGATCCTAAGTTCTCAATAAAGAAGAGTCATCATGGAACAGGAAAATAGATCTCAATGTATGCAGAGTTTTTTTAAGTTCCTTAGTCATTTCATGTCTGTTTTTAAGATCTAGTAACCCTTAAAAGTTATTTTCCCCCCCCTAGGTTACCTGTGGCACACACTTGCTTCAATCAACTCTGCCTTCCCCCATACAAGAGCAAAAAAGATCTGAAACAGAAACTGATTATTGGAATTTCAAATTCAGAAGGTTTTGGACTTGAGTAGCCTAGACAACTTGAAATACAGTATCTCAATGTAGCACTCAGCCCCTCTTACTGTGCCTTTAAGACTTTCGTGCTTCTGTTTCAAACACTCTCAAAACTCACCACTTTTAAGATAATGAGGGTCCTTTTTTTTTACTCCGATATAAAATATACATAGTGAAGGCATGATTTAAAAAATATATATATAAATCAGAAATTTATTGAGTGAGAGCCTATGGAAGAAACAGGCCTGAGTCCAGCTTTTTTTTTTATATAGCATTTTGTTGTTTTCCATATGTAGTTTGTCACAGGTGTCCACTGGGAAAGACAAGTGCAGTAAGAACGCATCTATGACATGATGGAACCCAGTGGCAGATGTGTGCTGGCAGCACACTGTAGCAAAGCAGAGAGCTACATTATCTTTACCATAAAGCATGTAGCCATATTTTCATACAGAGGTAACAACAGTATAACTGCCAATGCAGTGTACAGGGTCTTTTGATATCTTGGTTTGGGGTCCTACAAGATCTTTTCACCTGTTGCTGAAAAGCATGTAAATAACACTACACAGCAGCCGAAGAATCATGGGATTTTGATAGTGCCATTTATTGCTAAAGATTTATTTTTACAAAGTAAATTTAGGGTTTTAGATGTGTGTACAGCTTTTACAAATCAACAAAGATGATTGTACAAGAGTATTTTCAGACCAATTGGATTCAAGGTTATATTCTTTTAAGTATTGTTAGTCTGCATGCCCACTGACAGTAAATTGGTTATTTGAGTATTCTGTAATGTTTGTATAATGGTTATTTCTTCTTAAAAATCAATAAAGTAAAGCAAACTAGACCAAACTAGTCATTGATTACTTAAAATAATTACAAGCACAAAAGAAACCCTGCTATTTTATATATTTTGATGTACTACTTATATCTACAATTTTTGATCACCAGTTATATGAAAACACTAATTTTTGGAAAATGTAGGATAAGATATTTGACAAAAGTGAAATACAATAAAAAAAATTATGTCAAAATGATGTAGCTTGATATAAAAGAGAAGTTTAACATTTTGGCTAAAATGTTTGTTTTTCACTGGATTCTAAATATAGTAAATTCAAAAGTACCCTTGTTTTCTATTTATAATAAAATAGCATGTAAAAACTGTATTTTTAAGCCCCAGGGTTTTTGTTTTGTTTTGTTTTAATTTATAGTGAAGCAGTTTTATTAGCATGTTACAAACATTTTCATCTCAAGACTTATTCTTTGATAGCTTTTCTTCAGAAAACTCTGAAGTGACATTTGCAATAAGAATGAAACCAGCATTTAGTACCATCATATGGTCCACGTGCAAATCATACTTGGCCCGAGTTTCCCCGAGCTAGGCATTTCCTTGTCGCTATGCTTTCTGTACCCAACCAGCAGAATTCAAGGGTGCAGTAACTCATCAGCATCCCATAGTTATGAAGCCCACCCACACGTGTTAGAAACCCAACTTCCCTTCCTGTAGTGCTTGAGACTGCAAATGGTTACTTTCCCATTTGAGCATACCAAAAGGATATTTCTTCTTTAAATCTTGGAAAGCCTAAGACAGCAAAAGGTACAGTTGGTTTGGTGTGTATATTGTTTTTAATCCATATGCAAATAAAACTGCTTCTCTCTTGCACTGCGTAGAAATGTTTAATGTAGGTTCCTACTAACAAGCACAAAAAATTATGTATAGGAAACCAGATTTAAATGTTTTCAGTAAAATGTAAACACAGTTTTTATTTGTTAGGGATGACTCATGGAAATAGTATTGGTTTGGTCTGCATGTCTAACGATGTGTGTGTATTGATAGCTATGTCACTTTTGCAAGTACACAGGCAAGCCAAATTTTAGGTGACAAAAGACCATAAATAATGGGAATTTTTGTTGTCTTTTATTAAGTTGAAGTTGATAACCATTAATTGCTAAACCGTATATTTATGCTCTGTTTTGGTTTACAATGTAATAATACCTCATTTTAAAAGTAAAAACTACTACTGTTACTTTTTATTTTAATCAGCTAGAAAATTCATGTAGCTTTTTAAATATACAACCTATTAATGATTTCTTTTTTCTATCTGCCATAGTAAATTAAAGCATTGCACAGTA
This sequence comes from Mus pahari, assembly GCF_900095145.1. Taxonomy (NCBI): domain Eukaryota; kingdom Metazoa; phylum Chordata; class Mammalia; order Rodentia; family Muridae; genus Mus; species Mus pahari. The sequence continues at coordinate 147,984,638 of NC_034590.1, forward strand.
TTTATTAGTATTTATAAAATGTCTTGTCCTTTTTTAAAAAAAACCTATTATTTATTTTTTCTGTATAAGTTTTTAGCAGTCCTTCTTTTGTATAAATCTGTACTGCGTTGAGTTTATTTGTGTACATTTTCAAATATTAAAATTATACAATCAGTCATGCTTCAGTTCATTTTTTAAAGCACTGGACAACTAATTAAAACAGTACATTTAAAATCACACTGCTCTTTATAAGATATTGTGAATTAGGAAATGACTAAAACATACACTTTGAAGAGCTATGTAGTTGACATAGTATAGTCAACTGCCTTAGCATATTCTTGGTATGAACCTGTGTACAGTGTCTAAACGGTCACATAGATAAGATGTCTCGCCAAATGTATACACAGTAGCAGTGGAGTACACCCGAAGTGGATGTCTGCGATATTTTACTGACTGCAGGTAGGCAACTTGATACTGTGTCCTTCCTGAGGATCATCCCTTTGGCCTTTTCTCTCTTGCCCATATCGCCTGAGCTTAACATAGAGAAGAGATAGTGAGAATGAGGAGAGAATGTTATGATCAGTATGCAAATAAATCTACTTCTAACATTAAGGAGTTTGATTCCTTGTAAATAACCTTTAGGAGTTATTTATTATGGGTAGGGGAAGAGTGAGGCACAGAGAGACTGATCCTGGAATTCACCACTTCCAGTAGGCTGCTTGTCTAGTGAGTCCCCGGAATTCCCCCTTGACTCTCAATACTGGGGTTACAGTTGGACCCCCACTCTGATGTCTTTACTGTGAACCAAACTTAAGTCTTCATGTTTGCACAGCAAGCATTTTACCCACTGAGCCTTCTCCCCAGACTGGGAATTTTTCCACCCTTGGGTTAAGTTACTTTGTACTACAGTTTGAGCCTAGATGTGACAGTGGCTGTGTGACCTTGGCCATCCATCCTCAGGGCTACAGTGCTCTGAATCAGAGGCAGACAGTTTAACTTCCCTGTGCCTCATTTGCAAAGGAGAAATAATTTGTAAGATGGAAATATCCAATCTACCTGAAGTTTTTTGGGGAGGATTAAGTGGGATAATGTGTGAGACATAGTGACTGGATATGGTGGCCAACTGGAAAGAAGGTAAGATGGTGTGGCGCGTACTGTCCTAACCCATGGCTTCTCGGCCATCTCTCTCTCAGGCTGGGTTCACCCAGAGTTTAAAGAACACAAGGAGCTATTGATGTCATACTACACAAATGTTCTATGGGATCGTAAGCAAGTGCAACAAGGTATTTTAAAAATGGAAAACTAAGCAGTTTAATGAAATTTTGAAAATACAGAAAAAAATCTATAGAGATTTAACAATTTTACTAAAACAACACATCTCTACACTCCTGTTTAGCTGCTCTTATGTTTTGCCAGGTACTTTTAAAATAAAAAAATGTACAGGTGAAACTGAGCCTCCCTTTTATGCTTGTTTGTTTATTATTATAGGTGTGGGGGGGGACATGCCCACAGAACACATGTGGAGATCAGAGAACAATGTTGTAAGTAAATGCTCTCCTTCCACCTTTCTGGGTTCCAGGTGACAAGCTCAGGTCACCATCTTGCCAGCTCATGAAGCCTTTTTATGCCCTAGTCTGTTCCTAATAGTCCTCATCTTTGTTCCCCTTTTAACCTATAGTTTCTGAGAATCATCCTACATCATCTTTATGTGTGTGATGTGTGTGTCTGTGTGTATCTGTACACTGTATGGCAGTCATAGTCAGCTGTGGGTCTTCTACATTTTTTTATTTTACTCAGTACTACTTTTCTAGATACCCCCTAATGACTCTCTTAGATAGAACCCATCCACCTGGATGCACAGAGTGCTCTTACTCAGTGACCACACCTCAGTGTGTTAATCTTCCTGCATGTTAATATGTGTGAACCAGGCTCTGTGAGGTGTGTAATTCAATAGGCTGTCTCCCCAGACTGTATTCCAGAGGTGGAGCTGCTCCCTGCAAAAACCTATTTTTGGCCTTACCAGATTCTTGTCACTCGCTCCCCAGACTGGTGTTTGTAGCATTCATGGCCACCAGCATTGTAAGAGACTTGTCATTTCCCCACATTCTCTGTACTTGATTTCAGTGGGGGAGGGTTTACATTTTTTTTTTTTTTTTTTTTTGGTTTTGGTTTTTGGGTTTTGTTGGTGGTGATGGGTTTTTTTTCCCACTTATGTGATTGCTGAGTTTATATTTTCATTTTCACAATGGTTGACAGCACTAAGCACCATTTACACATCTGCAGGCTATTCAGATTCTTCGCCCGTTTTGTTTGAAGACTATTTTTTATTGACTTTAAGTCATGGAAATAATTTATTATAGTTAAATGCCTCATATATATATATATATATATATATATATATATATATATCTTCTGAAGTTAAAAGTAATATGCACTCAACTAGTTTTTAAAATCTATTTGGAACATTAAACATGATAGAAGTAGAAAAACAATCTCTTATGAAGTCCTCTATGAAAGGAAATTGTGACAAGTTCCTGATTAGACAGAAACCGGTTCATCTCCAAGGGAGAATACAGCAGTGCAACTATGGCTTCATAGAATGAATTGGGTAGTGTCTTTGCCCATTTTTTCCATTGTTTCTTAGGAGTTACTTTGTTATTCTGGTTATTTTTTAACTTTTTATTGATTCTTTGTGAATTTCCCATTGTGCACCACAATCCCACTCATCTCCCTGTCCCTCCATATCCTTCATCCTTGCACCTGTAGCCCTCCTCCCAAAGAAAACAATAAGTAAAACATTTCACCATGGAAGCTGCAGTGTGTCACACAGTAAACCCTTTTGCCCAAACAGCTCTACATGCAAATATTTATTGTAGTGAATCATTGGTCTGGTTTGAGGCCTCCAGCTAATGCTACACTGTTAACACTGGATTCTCACCAGGACTCCTTTTGGATAGCCTGTTGTTGCCCTGTGTCTTGGAGATCTGCAGCTTAGGATCTGTAAGGCTGGCCCTTCATACGTGGCAGCAGTTCACAGATGGAATAGGGCCAACTCATGGCTCTGGATCTGGCTCTGGATGGTAGCTCCGCTGGTCAGGCTGACAACTATCCCATGCTCGTGTCGCGAGGGCCAGCTCTCCAGCACTGCCCCAGACAGGGTAGGTCCAGTTCTCATGCTCTTACACCCTCAGACAGGCCACACCTATGCCACCAGGACCACTTGCTGCCCAGGCATGGTATATTCTGGATATTATCAATCCTTTGTTGACAGGAGTGACAGCCTCGGTTTACTCAGTCGATATAATAAGTTTATTAATAAATATGTATGTGTGTTTATGCACATAATATACAATATCAATATGTATAAAGTATAATAGTTCAACAAACTATTAATAGCAAACTATTAATGTATCAAATACAGATGTAGAATACATATACATGCTTGTGTCTGGTGTATTAGGGTTCTCTAAAGGAAAAAAAAAACTGATAGGATGTATATTACAAAGGAGGTTCAGCGAGAGTATTGGCTTATACAATGCAGGCTGTATGTGGTAGATTTTCCCCTAATAAATAAACATTACAAGAAACCAATCACTGGGAGAGAAGGAGGCAGGACTTCCGGGTCAGAGGGAGGAAAAGGGAACGCAGGAGGAAGGAATGGGTTTTGGACTCCAGAGAGTCTAGAGGCATACGATGTAAGAAGCCGGAGGCTGGTGGTTTGAGTGGTGGATCCCTACTGGAGGATTTCTAACATAGAGTAGCTTATAAAATTAGAATGCTAGGCTCTATGCCCAGCGATTGTGTTATCTGTAATTCTAAACTAAGATTGTGTGGTGTTTTCCTTCACACGGCGACTCACTGAATTCCAGAGAAAGGTAATGGTGACATAGGTGTGCAAGAGTATACCCCAGCCAGCGGCGGGAATTTGGAAGAGTAGGGTGGGCGCGACAACAGCCAGCCATGGGAACTTAGCTAGCGGGGTGGAGAGAGCGATTTCGGAGCTCTAAGTCTTGAGTCTGCTGGGCCGAGAGCAGGCCGGCCTGTCTGCTGGTGCCTAGCCAGCCATAGCATGGATTTGGTTTTGTTTTCATATTTCACACAACAGCTGTACTCTGGAGAGACTGATAACCATGAGGCCGTGACCAGAACGTGCCAGTTCTGGTGCAGAAGACCCGGAGGACTCCTGAAGAGTGGCTGGTCTTTTGGTCCATATTGGAAGGCCCAGGAGACTGAGTTTGGCTAGCAGCAGTGACAGCAGCAGGGGGGATGCATTTGGCAAGCGGCAAAGGTAGGTAAGTAGAAGCCCGTGTTCTTCCCTTGGAGCTCTTCATGTCTGGGCTGCCACTGGAAGTTGCTGTCCGTTCTTGAAGGAGTGTATTCGCTTCTTAGTCATTCTAGTAAATATCCAGAGACTGGTCTTTTAATTGATTTCATTACAGTTTACAACCTCCTGTAACTCTTGCTCCAAGGGATCCGACGCCCTCTTCTGGCCTCTCTAGACACTGCATTTGTTCACAAACCCACACTCAGGTATAGACATGCACACATAATTAAAAATTAATCTTTTAAGAAAAAGAAAGAAAATGACTTCTGAAACCATTGTCTCCACTGCCATCAACGGTGTTTACGTTTCCACTCCAGACTACACAGAGCCTTAACCTGCCTTCATCCAATTACCTTGTGGCTCATTCGGCAACGAGTGGGCGTGGCTATCCCACACGCGAAAAGAACGTTCTCACAGAATAAGTGGTACGATCCAAATTTTGAGTGTTGATATGTAGTATGTATAAGTGTGTGTGTGGACGTACATGCACATGTTCCAAAAGACTATGTTACATTTCATTAATAGTAACCACTGGGGTTGAGTAAATGTCAGGGGTAAAATGTCCACTTCTTTCTAGACATTTACCTTCTCTAGCCTTACATTTTAGTTTAGTGAGTCAAAATAATGAAAGTATAGTCAGGCAATCTTATATTTGTCAGTATTCTTGATGGGTAAGTACTACGGCCGTGTACATGCATAGTATATTTATATTCATCACGTTGAGGCAGTCGCTGTAGAAGTTTCTGGTGTGGAAGACTTTTCCATCAGATTTTCTAGTGAGCCCTCAGGAGTGATGGATGATTGAAAACACTGGAGATGGGCTGTGTAAAGAGCCCTTCCCCCATGTAAACCCTGCCCACAGGTTGGTTTTGTGGCTAGACAGGTTAGTTTTCTGAAACCCAAGAGATTCCTTTGTTACAAGCACAAGCAAATGACCTCTCTTCGTGCAGTCATTGATCAGACAGACTGCTAATTAATTTCCTACGTTTCTGCACCTAATTCCCACTTTCTCTTTCAAAGTGGACTTGTCCCTGCCATGTCCACCAATAAACTTGTCCAGCACCAATAGAGAAACAGCGCCATCCTTGTTCCACTTCTCAGCCGCCACCACGAGTGAGACATTTCAGTCTCTATAGCTCCTGCCTTACGTGCTCTCCTCTCTCATCTGGGCTGCAGAGACTGTAGGCTTCTTAGTTCCAGGTGGTGGTCCCTGAGGAAAGACATATCCAGGGTCTAAAATCACTTAGCCGAATCTCTCAGAAAGACTCAACTTCAGCAACTGAGTCTCTGCCAACTGACTGATGTCTCTTGGGATCTGTTTCAACTCATGGATATTTAGGAGCCATAAGTTCCTTCTCAATTAAATTTCAAATGGGATGATCTAGGAAGCACACTGAGCCAAAAATGTGTGGCTGGCTTTGGCCCTGGCTTAATCTTTTTAATTAATTATTTAAGTCATTTATCCTGTCGGCTGATCTCTAAGTTCAAGGCCAGCCTGGTCTACAGAGTGAGTTCAAGAGCAAACAGGGCTATGCAGAGAAACCCTGTCTCCAAAAAACAAACAAGCAAAAACAAACAAAAACGAAAAGCCACACCACCACTCATGTCCTGCAATTCCCAGTGCTGTTAGAAGGCAGAAATAGAAGGATTTCTGGCCAGTTAGTTTAGCCAAAGCAGAGAGACCCTGTTTCAAGGGACTATGGCAGAGAACAATATCTTCTTCATATACACATACACAAAACCCATTAGCTTGAGTCTTTACAAGATTCTAACTAAAAGAACAAATATTTTTGAATTACTGATGGAGGATCCCTATAGATCACAGAGGAAAATGAAATCAGTAAGAAACAAAACCAGCGTAGTTAATGAAGCCCATGAACACATTCCCTGGTGAGGCTGAGCAATCCTTAGACTAATAAGAAAACACGCCAGGGCAGAAGTGAGATGCATTTACAAACTGCAGGGGAATGGTGGCACCCGGGGACCTCCCTCTCTGTTGCAATTCTGTCGCTGATTAGAAGAAAGGGAGGCTGGGGGGCTATTTTCACATCTTCCAGGGAGCAAGTAAGGATTTACATTTGGAAAGAAGTTCAGGGTGGGCATCTTCATCACTCTTAGGGACCCCCACTTCTACTCTGCTCTGCTTGCTGCTTTCTCTAAACTCCACTCCTAGGCCTCAACATCTGAGTTTCCTACCAATTCCAGACTCTCAACATCACCACCATCTCCTTCCCTCACTTTCTCCTCCCACCCCTCCTTTCCTTCTTCCTTTGTCTATATAATGGTACCATCTCCCCAGTAGCTTAATCTAAAGCATTCTATTTAATGGTTCCTTCTCCATTGGTAACCTTACCAGGGCCCAGCAATGGGGCATCCATTGTGGATCTATTTATACTGCCACTGTCCCAGTCTAGGCCTTGACCAGCTACCCCTGTGCTGGTTCTAACCTCATCTCTGTGAAAGCCATCTCAAGTCTGTTTGTGAACCCTACCACTGCATTGCATTAAAGGCTTTCCATTGTTCAGTCCAACTTGTCCAACTTTGGCTCCTATGATATGCTACAGTCCTCACAAACCATGCTAAATCCATAGAGCCATATTAAAAGCTTTAAAGGGCAAGATGGGGAGATAGCTCAGTGGTCAAGACAGTTGGCTGCCCCTGCAAAGGACCCAAGCTCCATTACCAGTACCCATGTCAGGCAGTTCAAAAGTTCCTGTCACTTGAACTCCAAGGGATTAGACACCCTCTGGTCTCCAGGGACATATCATATCCCATGACATATAGGATATACACAAATAAAAGAAATTTAAAGAATTACAAATATATATATATATATATATATATATATATATATATATATATTTTAAAACTGTGCCTTGACTCAACTTGTGTTACAGTGAAAGTGTTAAGAAGTCCATATCCAGGGAACAAAAGGAGAAGGCTTAATGCACCTACCCAGGATAGTTCTGAGGCCAAGCCCCAAATAGCAAGTGCCACTTCCGTGTACACTGCACTGGAGCCAACTCAGTCCCTTGGGATCGTAGGCTGAGTACTCAGGAGGAGACACTCCAGTTGGTCTGGGAGATACAAAGTTATTATATATCAAGGCCTGTGGAAAGACGGTGATAAAAGAATATGGCAGCTCCTGCAAGGCTGACAGAGGGTTAGGAGCTGAGATGCCACAGCTGAAGACCTTGACAAGGCTGGCCAATACCACACACCTAGGAGAGTACTCTTAAAAAATAACTTTATATTGATTCTTTGTGAACTTCACATCATGCACCCCAATCCCACTCATCTCCCCATTCTTTGTATCCACCCTCTGCCCTTGCAACCTCCCCCCAACCCTGAAAGAAAACAACAACAAACAGACAACAAAGCAAACAAACCAAAACAACAAGCAACAGCAACAAAATCTCCCCCTAGGAAGTGCTCTGTCGCAGTATGTCACACACTATACCTTTTGCCCAAACAGCTTTACTCGCAAATGTTCATTGCACTATCAGTTCTGGATCCTCACCAGGACTCACAGGACCGTTGTTGCCCTGTGTCATGGAGATCCTGCAGGACTAGTCCTGCAAATTGTAGATGGGGTAGATGTTGGGGCGGGCCAACTCAAAGCCCTGGATCTGTGCCTGGATAGAAGGTAAGTTGGTCACAGCTCACCAGCTCTTCTGTGCCATTGACACCAGAGCCTGCTCTCAGGCACTGCCCCAGCAAGGGGCAGGGCCAGCTCTCCCTTTCTCACGCCATCCAGGGCTGGCTTTTGCTCACCCATGCCACGGTTCTGCTGTGCTGCACAGACGAAGTGCAGGGTCTGTTCTCCCAGGAGTTGCAGCTGACAAAGGGCGGGGCCAGCTCTAAGCAAGACTTCCTTGAAGGGGTGCCTTGAATGCACATCTCCCATGCATAGCACACATGGCTGTGAAGGAGTTAAAATGTGGCCCAGCTGTGCATGTAACTCGAGGAAGAAGTAGAGTTTGGTGACAACTAGAAATCAGAATCTCAGCCATGTCCCCCAAACTGATTTTACAAAGGTCCTGTATTTGGAGATCCAATGATCTTACCAGCAGTTCTAAACCTATGAGCAGAAACCTCTTTGGGGGGGTCACATATCAAATACCTTACATATCAGATCTTTATATTGTGATGTAAGACAGTAGCAAAATCACAGTTACAAAATAGCAACAAAATAACCTTATTGTTGGTGGTCACTACCACATGAGGAACTGTAGCAGTTGCGGCAAGGTTGAGAACCACTGATCTAGAAGTTACTTGGGTCCCCATCTAGACACCTGCGTTTACTGCCTCTCTGTGAGGATGCTCAGTAGGGCAGAGTGATGGGGATCAGCAATTTAACCCCAGCAGTAACATCTGTGACCTGCCCATTCATTCAGTGAGGCCTGCCTAATCAATGCAGTTTCCATCTCCAGTTTGGTTGTTAAGATTTTTTTTTTTTTTAATGTATGAACAGCTCCAGCCAAAGCCCAGCTCATTAGTGCTCATCTGGTAATTAAATCTGAGAAGGGGAAGAGACCTCCAAGGTTCTCAGAGGCTATGATCTTTCTTGAGTCAAGAGAAAAATCTGGAAACTTTTAAATTAATGCCCTACTTTGTACCAAGTGACCTACCTTTCTGCTTTGACTCTTACCTCTGAAACGCTGGCCTGGCGGTCAAAGGATCACTTGGGAAGTTCTTTGTGTGGCAAACCTTAGGACACAGCTGCCAGTGCTCTCACCTCCACCCCCTGTTGGTCTTCCTACAAAAGCATTGGGAAATCCAAAATACACACAAGTTCTGACCACCCAGAAGACCAGGGTGAGGGTGTTCCCCCTGCCTGCTGATGACCCTCAGCAAGGAACTAGGCACATGGCAGCCTGTATTGGTACAGGACATACATGTTGAAGAGAATGACCCCATCCTGGCTTCTGCCACCACCACCTGCAGTGGGACCCAGAGTCAAGTCCTGGTGGGGGAGATTCTCCACCGAATGTGATGATGACCCTGTGGAAGGTTCCAGACCATTCCCCTTACAAGCTGGCTGAGAACTAGGAATAACGGCCATCTCAGTCATGCTCAGGTCCTAGCCTACTCTATGAACTTAGGCAAGTGAGGTCCAGGGCCTCATGAGAGACAAGAGCATCATCTTTACCTACCTCCCTGGAAAATGCTGAAAGCCTGGAGTCTATTAGTCCTAAGGTCCTTGAACACACTCTGGAGGTCAGGAAGATGTGCCTGTCATTTTTCTTCTTCATTCAAAGGACCTAAGAAGAGTTATACAGGGCGGTGGGTCACCCAGAAGGCAGTACCAAGAGTGTTGGTTTAATTCCTGGCCATCAAGAACTGAGAAGGTGTCATGGCTCCAGGCAGATCATTTGAATTTGGATCTGGGTTTGGGAAAGGGCAATCAAAGGACATCTCCACGTGCAAGATGACAATCACCATTTTATTGCCCCAGATAATGGGAAAAGATGAGAGCTGTACCCAAGCTGTGCAAATACACAGTTTGGGCTGAACCCAGAGTTTCTTTCTCTGGTCTAACTATCCCTAGGCCTAAGCCTGGAAGTTTCTAGCACCCATACAATTTAACCTTCTAACCTAACTGATTCAATCCAACATCTGTTGGCTTCTGTCTGAATTGCTCTGCTTGGCCTCAAACTAAGCCTGGCAATCTGTTCTAATCTTCTGCCTCCTCCTTATTCTCTGGTTTCAACTGCCTTTGCCCTGGCTCATTCTGTTTTCACCTACAATCAATATCTCTCTCTCTCTCTCTCTCTCTCTCTCTCTCTCTCTCTCTCTCTCTCTGTTCGCCTGTTGTTGTCCAAAGCAGCCTCTCTTTCCTGTACTGTTCTCATGAGAGCTGGGCATATCCTATCTCTGACTTGTTCTGTCAAATATTCTCTGATTTATCACTTTGTCTGCCCCTCAATTAGATACCACGTTCAAACATGGCAGCTTCCTTCTACAAACTAACTTTACTTTCATTGTTTGGGATTAAAGGTGTGTACTAACAAAAAAAAGAAAAAAGAAAAAACAAAGGTGTGTACTAAGGGTACGTCTGTATTCCAAATAGATCATACTGTAATCTAGAGCATATCTGTATTCCAGCAGGATCATATATACTTTTAGATATAAGCTATTATGTAGGTCTTTGGATATGATTTCTTGCCAGAGCAGTCGTGTTGCTGGATTTAAATTCCTCTACACAAGACAAATGAATGAAGGCATATCAGTTTCCTATTGCCACTCTAATAAATTATGACAGGGCTTAAAACGACACCTATTTCCTGGCATAGAGCTCTGGAGATCATAAATGCAAAATTTGTCTTATGGAGCTAAGATCGGAGCCTTGAAAGGGGCTACCTTCCTAATGGAAGCTCTGCAGAGACTGATTTCTCTCCTTGTTTAGGTCATAAAAGTTGCCTACATTGCTTGGTTCATGACCCCATCCTTCACCTTCAAAAGCAGCCGCGTAGCATGAATTCTTCTGCTTCCACTCTTGTTTATAAGAACCTCTCAGCTACCACTGGCAACACCCAGATAATCCAGGATGGTTTCTCGATCAGAATCTTAAACTCAATTACATTCAGAAAGTTACACTTTCCATGTAAGCAGTGTTCACAGAATCTACAGAATGATGCCTGGTCATATTCAGTATTTATTGTTGTGCCTATCCTCAAAAGTATTGTCATTCCCACAGTCCCACTGAAGATACAGTGGACATAGTACTAAAGAGTGCCCATAGTGCCATCCCGAATCTTTCCAATTAACCACAGCCTTCCTACAGTATTATTATTCTTGTGGTAGCCTTTTAATTAAATGGTATCTGAAAGTTCTTGAAAACTAATTTCAGAGGTTCCTCTATTCCCAGATATAGCAGAAATGATACTGAGAAGAGAAGATATCTCTCTGTGAGGATGGTGCTTATTTGTTTGAGACTGGCAGACTCATCTAAACTCTGATTTTTGCTGAAGAATCAGGATTCTCCTCCATCACAGCTTCCCAGCACCGTCTTTGCAGAGCACCTGCCAGTGCAGTCTAGAGAAATGTAGGTCAATTATTCAGTAACCAGTATTTGTTTACTTTAGGAAACCCTCAGTACATTTAACAAAAGAAAATAGGACAGTTCCTATTCCTCAGGGTTGAATTCAGAGCTTTCAAAAGAGAAAGGCAAATAAACCCCTCCCCGACTGGAGATTCCTCAGGCCCAGAGCTGGGTCACTGAACTGTAAACAACAGGATTGCCATTAAAGCCAAGGTGGGACTCCTAAAGCCATGTTCTTCTACCGGGCTGCACATGGCCAAGGGAGGATTGTGGTTATCATTCCTAAGATCCTGACCTGAGCTCCTGAGAGAGAACCAGAGCCCAGATGAGCAGTAACAGCCACACCCATGTCCCACTTTATTTTGGCCTGGGACATTGGTAACCAATAGGGCTCTCCTATTATGAAGCCCCATACCATCTGTCTTAGCAGTCTCCTGGGAAATTTGTTAGATGGCCCCCAGTGCAGCCTCAGGCAATCAGACTGTTCTTTCAACAGAAGGTGATATGACATATGAACCCCAGGAAAGACTATCGGTGCAGACGAGTATGAGCGTCTTCCAAAACCACCAGGAGTAGTCTCACCCACCATGCAGGGACACACATGCAGAGAAGCCTGAGGTCCGCACAGCTCGGACAGGAAGATTCAGGCGCTGCCCCAGTACTCACCAGAGAGCAGAGGCATGCCCAGAAAGGCAGCTCAGCCTGTGCCGAGGCTGTAGGTACTAATGGCCTCTTCTGCTTTGACCCTGCTGGAGTTACTACAGTCTTCATACTCTCACCCAACTAGGACAGACATCCAGCAGAGAAGGGTGGGTAGCCCAGCTCTAGTGAGGAGTGTGCCATGCTGCTGTGTGACACCCGGAGGGCCCATGTGTCAACCACAAACTTAGCAGCAAAGCCTGAGCCCAGAAGTCATTAAGCTGTCACTAATGAGTTCCTGTAAGCATCGAGGACTTCATGAGGAAGTTCACAAAGGAGAAAGGTGATCTCATAGCCACAAAGGTCCAAGACTCTCTGGATGGCTTCTTAGGAGAATGACTGAATTTGCAGCATCAGATTTTCCATGTCACCAGCCACGAGGCGTCAGGCCATCATCTCCTGTGTCAAGTCACTTCTCAGTGCTGTGACAAAATGCCTGAACAATCCTACTTCAGGGAGGAAGGGGTTATTTGGGCTGGTGGCTTTAGAGTCTCAGTCCACGGCCATCTGGCTCTGTGGATTTTAAGCCTGTGCTAAGGCAGAAATGTCACGTCAGAAGTGCACAATAGAGGGAAGCTGCTCTCCTTGTGGCATCCAGGAAGCAAAAGGACAGGGAGGTACCTGGAACAAAGTATGCCAGGACACACCCCCAAGCTTGTACCATCTCTCAGTGGTACAGCCAAGTTATGAACCCATCAAGAAACTAATTAATCCATGATGAAGTCAGAGCCCTCGGGATCCAGTCACTTCCCTTGAATCAAGTCTCTGACCCATGAGTTGGGGCCAGGGATTCAAGCTCAGACCACCACACTTTCTGTCTTCCTCATACCTGCTTGAGGACCTCTCCATGGAGTGTGGCGGGGGCTAAACTAGACCAGGGTTCTAGGTAAGAGCACCCAAGGGTGTGTATGTGAGGGAGAAGAGGGATCCAGAGAAACCGGCACAGCTACTTGGGGCATCCCAGTGGGCTGGGCAGAGAGCCCAAGCCAATGGTCTCAAAGGGCATCTTGGTGAAGGGCTTGGAGGCAGACACTTTGGTTCCCTTTTGAAGTCTGGGTTTTTAATATCTTCAGTCTGAATTAATCCATGGGAAATATGCAAGGGATCTAGTGCCCAGTTTCTTAAACTGTGGGCCACCACTCCATATGGGACCATGTCACTGATTGGGGTGGGGGAGAGAAAAATTTGACATTATTAAAAGTTTTCTGAGGGCACAGTGACCAAAACTTCAAAATCAAAGGTGTGCTGAGTCTCAGGTGTTTGTCCCGTGACTCCACTGCAAGCTTGCCTCTGAGCACACACGTGAACTTTGCACCGCATATGCGTCAAATCACAGAGTACCAACAGACCACAGGATGCCAACAGATGCCCAGAGCACCTGGGCTCAGCTGCAAGATTACAGCAGGTCAGGAGCTGCTGCGTTTCTGGTGCACGTGGGAAGTTTTCTGTTCCTGCAGAAACAAAATGGTGTAATTACAGAAAACAGAGATTTTCAATGTTTTCTGCCATCATTCCCTGATGTGTATCAAGTTAGCATCTCTTTGGATCTCATTGTGCTACAACTTTTTATTAGACCAGCAAGATGGCTCACTGGGTGAAGGCATTTGCCACCAAGCCTGGTGACCTTCAGTGGACCCCCAGAAACCACTTGGTGGAAGGAGAGAACTGGCCCCCACACTTATTTCATAGTTTATGGACCCCCCACAAACACACACACACATTCACACACACACCAAATTATTTTAGTAATGTTTTCTAGTTTCCTCAAAAAGCGTCCTGTAATATTTTCCTGGTTTTTAGGTTAGCTTGCGGACTAATGGACTTCACCGAGGTCTTTTTTATACAAACCTTGCTCTCGCTCACCCTGCCCCCATCCTTCTCTGCTTCTGGCCCCTTCTTCCCCTTACTGCCCCCACCACATCTCGTTCCATTTTTAAATTGATGTTTGAATTGTTAACTTAATTTCCATTTTAAAACTATTAAATAAATTTTATCTTAAGATTTAATGGTCAACCCTTTCTGAAATGGCCCTAAACATCCTTCTCCCAGGTTTATGACTACATTGCATAAATTAGACTTCTCAGCATTGACAATTACAAATAAAAAACATTGACCGAAAACTATTGAAGCTGTTGTATGTCCTACAGCACCAAGTACAGTCGGGACTTCATTGTTATATAAAATAAATAATGACATTCATCCCATTAATATGCACATGATTTATTATCAGTAAATGTTTAATTTTCATACCTATTCTATGTGACCATATGCTTGGGAATGCATAAACCTATTTTAGGCCAAAAAGGTAAGGTGGATGTCTAAAACTTCAGATGAAGTGCCCAACTTTATATTGTCTTTTTTCTTTAACAAAACAAGGACTTTCAGCTTTTTGCATTTATAAATATTTTTAAATAAAAAATTAAGAGCTTCTCTTTGGCGTAACCCAGTTGTCAGCATCAATGTGTGGGCAACTTGGGCTCATTCTTAAGTAAAATAATGAATGCTAGCACTGTGTGCTGTAGCACTGGGTGTAACAACAGAGAGGGACCACTGTGTAACAACAAGCAGATAGTGTATACAGGGTGGATACACTGGAAAGGGGGCTGGTTCCCATCCTGGGAAGGATGGAATTGAAAGGCAGGCCACTTGTCCCACTTTTCAGTGGTACACACAGCACAGTGATCTCGGAATGCTACCTTTGGAGTCGGGGTGAGAGTCAGAGTCACCTCTGACTTGCAGGTTTGCCTCGGGTCTCTATATAGGCTCATGGCGCCTCCAAATCGCTATGAAATAGAAAAGAAAATCACTGATCAAATTGGCCTGGTCAACGTGCAGCTTTCCAGGAATCCAGGCATGGGAAGGGGAGGAGACTGGCCTGTCCATCACACAGCTGGCCGGGCCGACAATGGCTCCTTGCTGGTTCTCCAGGTACATTGGCCTTCACCGAACTGCTCTTCCTCTTGTCAGGATTTCCGGGAGTCAACTCTCAGCGAAGCCTGCAGTTGTCACCCAGAGAGTTTGTAAGAGGGCTGGGCATCCTGGCACCCCAGTCAGGGTGACCTGGGAATGCCTCAAGTAATCAGGAGGGAAATTGTCCTGCCCTCCCCTCCCCTCCCCTCCCCTCCCCTTCCCTGTTGTTCTCTTTCTGTTTCTGCTTCTGCATCT
>NC_034590.1:148000029-148004226 GCF_900095145.1 Mus pahari
GTGGTATGTGGAGTATGTGTGTATAGTGTTGTGTGGTATGTGTGTGTGAGGTAAGTGTGGTGGTGTGTATGTGCGTATGGTATGTGCGGCCTGGATAGAGAGAGAGAGAGAGAGAGAGAGAGAGAGAGAGAGAGAGAGAGAGAGAGGGAGGGAGAGAGAGAGAGAGTGTTATGTAGGATCATCTATAAAGCAGCTAAAATCATGACTATTGGTTAGCAGCGAGCAGTCAGAGCCTCTTACATTGCTCCTTCCCTCCCCTATTCCTTCCTAAGTCCTTGCTCCGGCAGTTAATTTCCAAAACATTAGAGTATATACCACCCTCTCCAACTAAGATGTTTCTTCCAGTTCACACCCCCAGCCAACCAGCTCCCAGGATCGTTCTCAGATAATCTCAGCTCCCCCAGTTTAGCTCAGAGTCCCATGCATCTCTGGGTGCCCTCTCTGTTCCCTGGGCCTAGTGACGCAGAAAACAGAGATGCGATATGACCAGAGTCCTATAGCCTTTCAGAGCTGGGACCACACACTAGTTCACCTAAAGTTCATGGTCAAGTGTGTAGAGCATCATGTAAAGAGTTGGAAATGGTCATTTTTATGATCAAAGGCTCAAAGGGATCAGAGGACAGAGAAGAATAAAGGCTCTTGGATTTGTTCAACCAAGTTTAAACCTTCTTCATGCTGGATGACAGAATTATGTTAACACCTACAGACATCAACCCACCTATAAAGTAAGAATGATGATGGCCAGCTAAGGGCAGTAGGACACCTGAGGACTGTGTTTGTTGATGGCCTTCTTGTGGATGCCCAGTCAACACTATCATCATTCCAATGGGGAAAGCAACAGTATTAAACTCTGAGACCAGTGACTAAGGTAAAAGCTCAGACATTGTCAGAACACTGTCACCTCTCCTTATCCATACCATCAGAATGTTAACAGGAACCAACCGATAAGGCTATTGGGAGGACTGCCCAGAACAAGCTTACAGCATGATTAACACCAGGCACGACGCTCACCGAGCACGGGGAGCCATCCCAGCTCAGGAGCTCGGGTAGCCTGGGCTTCTCTGGTCCAAACTTAGATGGGAGACCTACGTTGGGGCACAGCATAAGGGCTCTCACAGGAACTGCAGACAGGACAACACCAGCAGTTCCTGAAGAGGTGTTTCATCATGAGGTGCCTCTGCCCAGTTTTGTGAAGACTCTGGCTATTCACTTGCGTAACCAGTTTCAACACTCAGTTTTGAGTAATCAGTGACCTCATCAATAGTCCACATGCTTCAGTTCAGTCACTCTGCCAATCGCTTCTCGGCCTTTTGGCTAAGATCAAGTGCAGTCACTCTGCCAGTTAGACTACAGCCTCTTGCCTTTGAGCTGTCATGATGACAGTGTAAGTAATCTCTGCCACATTTACACGGCATCTTGATCCTCCAGGCTTCCCTGTGAGGCTGAATTTCAGAAATTGTCCCAGTGTGGTAAACACCAACAGATTTTGGGTGTCCACCTGGGGCCTTCTGACTTGGTGCTGTTTAGGGTCAGTGATGGAGAAGGGGCTGTCTTAATGTGCAGTGTGCATGGGAAGGGTTTTGCAGCGGCTGGAGGGTAAGGGCTGTGCCAGAGAACGTCAGACTTCCTCTCATCCCATCCAGGGATTTGCTCAGTGAGTGGTAGAAGATATGAACCACAGCAGGGACCTGAGAGATCAAGGGCACGGGGATGATGTCTCAGTTACTGTTCTATTGCTGTGAAGAGACACCATGACCGTGACAACTCTTATAAAGGAAAGCATTTAATTGAGGGCTTGTTCACAGCTTTAGAGAGCGAGTCTACGATCATCACTGTGGGAAGCAAACAGGCATGGTGCTGGAGCAGTAGCTGAGAGCTTCACATCTTGATCTGCAGGCAGAGAGAACAGAAACTGGGACCGGCCCTCAAAGCCCATTGCCAGTGACTTGCCTCCTCCAACAAGGCCACTAGTCTGCTCTTTCCCAAACAGTTTTACTAACTGGGGACCAAGCTTCAAACATACATGCCTATGGAGGCTATGGCCATTCAAATCATCATACATGCCTATGGAGGCTATTGCCATTCAAATCATCATACATGCCTATGGAGGCTATTGCCATTGAAATCATCACAGATGGTAAGAGTTGGAAGTGGAACTCTGGTCCGTGAGTACCATTAGATTCTCCCCCCTCCACCAACTTCTCAGAATGTTTTTTTTGCTATATATTATTTTAGCTAAAAATGTATGTGTATGAGTGTTTTACCATGTGTGTGCCTGGTGCCCATGGAGGACAGGAGAGGGCACAGATCCCCTGGAACTAGACTTACATATGGTCATGAGCTACCACGTGGGTGTTAAAAGTTGACTCCAAGTCCTCTAAAGCAGCAGCCAGTGCTTTTAACTGCTGAGCTATCTCTCCACCCTCCTTGTCTAGGATATTTTTAATAAGGTTTAAGACACCAACATCCAGGTCTAGAAGCAGAACATGACCCTAGAGTGTCCCTGGGCAGGGCAATCCTTTGAGACACTTAGACTAGAGATCACAGCTGTCATTTCTAAAATCTTAAATGGAGATTTTCCATGTTCATATAAATGGCATCACCTGGATTCATATCTGAGCTTTGTAGGGCTTCACCTTCCATCTGAGAGACTAATCTATTCTTCTCTTGCCTTCCTCATTGATTTCACTATGAATCTCATACAATATATTTATCCATCTGACTGTGAATCTACATTCAGGTAATTCCCAGCCTGGGCTATTAAAAAAAAAAAAAAAATGCTGGGGCTGGTGAGATGGCTCAGTGGGTAAGAGCACCCGACTGTTCTTCCAAAGGTCCGGAGCAACCACATGGTGGCTCATAACCATCCGTAACAAGATCTGACGCCCTCTTCTGGAGTATCTGAAGACAGCAACAGTGTACTTACATATAATGAATAAATAAATCTTTTTTTAAAAATGCTATGAACAAACACTCTTGTTTGTGACCTTGGCAGTCATAAAGTATGCATATTTTAACCACTAAGGAGCTCATACCAAATTCACCCCTATCTGCATGTAGAACTCTACCCAAGCTCTGTTTTCAGGTAAGGAAACCCAAGGCTGTGAAGGCAAGTGACTTGCCCAGGCCTTAGAGGCTGGTAAGGCAAAGCTGGGTGGGCCCCTTGGTCCTTCAGTGCCAGACGTTTGCACTCTTTCTCATTCCACTCCTGCCTAAGGACAGCCTATTCCCTAGCCCGAGCCTCAAAGCTCTTTTTTACTTGTGCCCTGACTGGCCTCCTCCCCGTCCCACCAGATCCTGTGACAATCTTTTGGTACAAGAATTAAGCCAACATGGTTGATATAAGACCATGAGTGTTTGTGAATGCTGTGTCCTCTGAGGGTGAGTGATCTAATAAAGTGCCCCACAGTTGCTGAGGCAGCAGGGCTGGAGAAGAGACGGTGAGGCAGAGGGCATTTACAGCTTTCTCCTCCAACTTCCTTTCAACAAGGCACCTGTCTTTGTGAAAACAGATCCAGCTATGTGAGAAGAGCATTCCATTTGGTGTAGTCCCTGAGGTGAGCAGGGTAGGGAAGAACAGACTGGTGTGAACTGTGTGTGGTTCCGTCCCCGGTAGAGCTCTAGGGAAGAATGAGAGAGAGAACAGGGTGAGGCTGGAAGAGCTTAAAGATGCTAATAGCAGTTGCTGTCTGTCTGGTGCCATTTATGGGCGGACATTATTGTGAAGGTCATCTTCAGATGACCACCTCACAGGTGAAGAAATCAAGGCCTGATAAGTGCTGATTCATGAACATTCACAGCAGGGGGGACAAGATGGTCCCCACAGGAGAGGTTTTCACCAACAAGCCTGACCACCTGAGTTCAATGCTCAAAGCCCACAGACTGATTGTCCCGACTTCCACACATACCCCATGACACACACATACCCCACGACACACACATACCCCATGACACACACATACCCCACAACACACACATACCCCACAACACACACATACCCCACAACACACACATACCCCACAACACACACATACCCCACGACACACACATACCCCAATACACACACATACCCCAACACACACACATACCCCCACTACGCACACATACCCCCACAACACACACATACTCCCACGACACACATACCCCCACGACACACACATACCCCCATGACACACACATCCCCCCATGACACACACA
>NC_034590.1:148004283-148012337 GCF_900095145.1 Mus pahari
ACATACCCCCCACGACACACACATCCCCCCACGACACACACATACCCCACGACACACACATACCCCCACGACACACACATACCCCCACGACACACACATATCCCCACAACGTACACCAAAATAAATAAATGTAAATTTTAAGAGACCACTGCAGGGCTAGGAATAGTCATGAACAGATGCCCAAACTCAACGAAAGTGAGAATTCTCTCTCTGTTGGTTTCTTCTCCACCTCTAACCCCAGAACCTGAAGACTTGATTTCTTTTTTCTTCTCTATTTGAACATTTTATTCTGTTATTGCTAAGCATGGGTTTCATCATAGCGTGTATATGTATATGTATGTAATGTTTTTTGATCAAATTCACGCTCTATTACCCTCTCTTGTCCCCCTCCGACTCCCCCTGATCTCCTTCCTAACTACTCCACTTCTACAGACTTTTGTGTCTTGCTTTGGTTTGGTTCTGGTGTCCTGGTAAATTTAATCAAGGTTAGTTACAGAAACACGGGGGAGCATGGGGCGACTTTCCCAGACCACTGAAGAAAATGGCCTCACCCTCCCGGACACCAGCAATTATTAAATACCTATAGCTCCTCAGGAGACGTGGGGCCTACAAGCCCTTCCCCCTTTCAAGACAGAATGCTGATAGGTTTAATCATTGACCCACTGAATTGATTGGTTGAGACAGGATCTCGATATGCAGCCATGGATGACCTGAAATTCATTATCGAGACCAGGGTAGCCTCGGACTCAGAGATCTGCCTGTACGTGCCTCTGAGGTGCTAGGGGCAAGGGCATGGGACGCCACACCCACACAGACAGAGTCAATCCTGCGTAGTTAGTTAGTCATGGTTTGTTGAAAGGTCAACACTGCAACCATGTCTCTGACTTTCACTGCGTTCTGTCTTCTTTGGACTTTATATTCTTTCTGTGCCTTCTCCTTTGCTGTTCCCTGAGCCTCAGAGGGATGACATAGATCTGCTAGGGCTGAGCACTGGCCAGCCCCTTATTCTCAGCACTTAGGTGAACTGTGAGTCTGTATTAACATTTGCTAATCAAACCAGACAGCAGAGCTAATCTCTGGGCATCAACATAAATGCTCAGAAGGCAACTTGACAACACATCATGTCCATTTAGCAATACAGCTTCCAAGGTTTTCCCCAACCACAGGCTTTTGAGCAGGCTTGCAGAACCAGATGTGAATTCCCTTCTGGGGGACGGACTTCAAATTCATAACTCCCCCAAACAGTCTTGTCACCCCCACACCAGTGGGCACCCCTTGCCTAGTAGATTGGTAGTATAGAAAATAAACTTACAACTGAGTAAGATTTTTAAATGACCCTCCCCTTCCCGCCCCACAGCAGTCTACATGGCACACAGCAATAGCCTGTACTGTTTAGGGCTCTCTGGTGCCTCGCCAGAAACTCATGGAGAAGTAGCCCACCTGTGGCACTGGGATTTTCATTTAATTATGGCATCTAGGAGCAGCTTTACCTACACACATACCTGCAGAGTACCCCCCATTCTCACTGAACCTAGGACTCGGTTTGTCAAGGCTGGCCTCCCGATGACGAACTGGAGTTGCATTTGTGCACTGCCCTGCCCAGCTTTTATGTGGGTGCTGGGGATCCCAAGTCACGTCCTCTTATCTATGCAGAAGTTCTTCATGGACTAAGCCCCTCTGTTTAAATTTTATTTTTAATTACCTTACAAATGCTCATCTACTCTAACCCGACTATGCTGGCCTTATGCTACTTCCCAGGCACTCTAATAGGTTATCTTGAAAAAAATTTTTAATACAAATTTAGTTTGATGCTTCTCTCTGTTCCCTTCCCCGGCAACTCCCCCTCTTCTTTACCACTGTGCCCCACACCCTTGTAAGCCTTTCGAGACACACCCCTGCCCTGAATTCCCTGTTTCCGCTTTCAGCTCTCCCATGCCCTATCATCTCCCCACTGCCATACCTCAGAGCTTCCGTTCCCCTCTCATGGGCCTTGCAGAAGATTTCTTTGACGTAGGACTTCTCCGGCTTCATGCTAATAACTCACATTAATTTCTAAGAAGAAAAGTATTCCTACAAGCTTTCCCAAGCTCTTTAGTTCTTATTTCCCCCAACACGTATTTATTAATATCTTGATTTTTAAAAACTAAACAAAAATAGTCTTTCATCTTGCCTATACATTTACACCAAAACATAATCTTCTAAGCCAAAATTTATCATGATTAAATGATAACAAACCCAAGGGGCTTGTCAGGTGGCTCAGGAGTTGAATGTACATACTGCCAAGTCTGATGACCCGAGTTTATTAAATCCCAAGTCCCTAGACAGTGGAAGGTTAACCAGCTCTTGTCAAGTTTTCCTCTGACCTCCATATACATACTACATACATACATACATACATACTATATAAATACACATGCACATGCAGACATACAAAGTAAATAAATGTAATTTTTAAAAAATGAAATAGATGGATGGGTAGACAGACAGACAGACAGACAGATTATTGAAACAGTAAAACCTGAAAGGCCCATGATGATCAAAGGGTCACCTTGACTGAAAGTCATCTTTCAGCCTTCACTGATGAAAGTTGGTTACTCCTTATCAGTAGGTAGAGATAGAATGCACCAGATTGTGTTTTCCGAAGATGAATGCAGAGATCTCTCCCAGCCCATATTCCTCTCTACAGTGAAGTTCATGGTCCCATCAGAACGTGGAGGTGACTTCTCCTCCCCCTAAGTCTCAGTATTCTGTGTCTTTTGCTAATGAAGGACAGCAGAATGACTCCGTGGCTTCTGGAACTGAGTCATTCTGAGTTACGCAGCTTCTGACTTGCCCTCAGAACGCACCTTAGTGTTCTACCACATAATGTGCTTTGCCTTATGTGAGACCTTAACCTTCCAGTCATGTAGGAAACCTGATTAGCCTGATGCTGCCACACTGTGCAGAATTTCAAACCACAGGGAGAGACTACACCCAGGTCAAGTCAAAGCAGCCTAGTGTGAGAGATTTGGATGGAGGAGCCTCAGTGTGACTATACCACCTGCCAAAACCTCCCTCACCTGAGCGCCCACACAACTGTGTCATATGAAGAGATGAGCCATATGCCATGTTCTTCTCTGTTTAAATGTCTATCTTTAAATTTAATAGGAAAGGTTGCTTTAAGCCAGTATACCTTGGCTGTTACACAGTGATAGTAACAGAAGAGGGAGAGGGTGGGTAATATGAGCAGGGATGAGCACGTTTAAAGGGAGTGTTCAAGTTAGTGTCAATGTCTCTTTATGTTAATTGATGGTTGACAGGTGACTCATGCATTCAACAGAAAAGTCTAACTGGCTGAAAAACTGAGGAGACAAAGGACAGGTGGGGCACCACCTCCATGGAACCCAGGTCATATGAGCTAGGCCGTCCTTGAACTTTTTTGTGTGTGGAGGAAATGGCCTGAACCCTTTATATCACTGCTTAGGTTATGGGCATGTGTTCTCCTACTGGAGACCAAACCTAGAGACTTCATGCATGCTAGGTGAGCATTCTGCTGACTGAGCTACATCCCTCCACCCAGGGAGCCTACATCCTTATGTGGACACTTGGTCTAAGGCTGGTTGTGTGCACGAGAAATACTGTATTGAACTGGAAGAAGCAGCTGGGCCAAGGGGGGAAACCCCTGACAACTAGGAGTTAACATTTGGGGTGTTTGAAGCCACAGAGACAGTAACTCAAATGGGTTGAAGCCAGAAATGTTTGTGCAACCAGCTGTGAATTTGAAAAGCCCATATGTGGCACAACATCAAGCTGCTATTTCGGAAATTCTTTCATCTCTTCGGGAAGTATCTGCGGCGTCTTTCCTTCCTCTTGGAAGGCAGCCAGTTTTCTGCAGATATCACTTCGTCAGCAGGAGATGAGGAGTTTCATATGTAACTGAGTAATTCTGAAAACAAAGCTGGACATCTCTGAATACACTATCCCTCCCTTCTGCTTTAGAGGGTGAGTCTCAATGCCTGCATATGAATGTCGTACAGCATAACTGATTTTCTCAAAAGTGTGAGGATTCTTTTTTTTTTTTTTTTTTTTTTTTTTGTTACTGAGGTTTTTATTTAGCACAGTCCCCATGCCACTTGCAATCACTCACACTGTTCTTGAGGCTGTCCAGTTCAACTTAAGATCATTTATTAAGGATTTCTGCCAGATAGTGTTGGAGAGAACAGTGAATGATACAGTAATGTTCCTCCTGCTCTTAGCCCATACTCCAGCTAGAAGTTAGAGAAAAGTGGATGCTAGACAAAAGTTGTTTACTGTGATAGGCATAAAAGGGAGGAGGAAGGAGGCCCCTGGTGTCTTTTCTGAGCAGACGGGCATGGGAAAGGGAGTAGAGAAATATCAGGGAAGGAAGTGACCACACCCAATCACAAGAGAGAGCGGGATGAGGAACTGGCAGAAGACCAGAGTGACTGTCAAGATCGAGAGAGAGGACAGCATGCGATGAGGAGGAGCAGCCAGGCTGGACCTGTGCAGCCATCAAACACAGGAGGGAGCTGGGGTGTTCTCTGAAAAGCAGTGGGGTGCCACAGGTGCATTTAACACAATAAGGATCTGGAGGATCTGAGGTGTCCTCTGAGAAGCAGTGGGGTGCCATGGGTGCATTTTAAGAAGAGAAACCATGTAGTCACATTATAGTTTGTAAATAACATTCTGGGTACAGGGTAAATGTGAACTGGAAAAGGTCAAGAATGCCATCTTGGAGACAGACAGACACCAGAGTCCAAGCATCTCTCGCACTGATCTGGTTACTGCAGTGGCAGAGGTGATAGAGGGGGTAAAGTTGGCTTTGAGCAAAACATTCTAGCAAGTCTTCTCATGGCCACAGGATGTCCCACGGCATGTTGCTGAGACAGAGAAGTCACTCTGCATCAGTGGTTCTCAACCTGAGGGTCAAGACCCCCACAAGGGTGACTATCAGATATTTACATTATGACTCACTATAGTAGCAAAACTGTGGTTATGAAGTATCAATGAAATAATTTTATGGTTGGTGCCACCGGCTGGACTCAGTCAGTCCCTCAACCCAGGGGAGAAATCAGGGTCCTGGTACTCAGGTGGGCAAGGAGTCGGCGAGTGACAAACAGACATGAACACAAGAGAGTGTTGAATCTGAATGCAAGCATCAGACTAATATTACAAAAGAAAACAAGGAAGTCAGGTGCCACATCAGCCACGATACATTGAAGTCATCTGATGCATAATGACACAAAACAGAGAAATACATACATAAAGGCTGACAGGAACCAGGCAGTGTTTATAACTAAGATTAAAAACCATCCCTACCTTAGGTCAGCTTATTCTTAGAAGCCAGGAGCAAGGGCTTCACACCCTAGCCATAGTTCCAATTCTAGTCTATTGTATAATCCACCTTCTCCCTAGGCCATTGTAAATTCCTATATATGGGAGTGACTCAGCTGTTATTCTAAGTATTTACTCTAGTTCCTTCTTAAACCACAGCCCTCCTTCTTCCTAGACCATTGTAAATGCCTGCATATGGGAGTGATTTGGTTGTTATTCTAAGTATCCATGGGGAACCTCCATTTAACAGAGGAGCCCACCAACTTTCTTTTAATATGTAATGTAGTCTGCCATATCTGACAATGAGAATTCCAAGTTTACTTTTAGAACTTGCCCTGAGATTTCTACTCTTCTCGAGTAAACTGCAATGCCTGATTTCCTCCACTATCTCTCTTTCAACACTAGAGGCAATTTGTCTGAATAAGTAACATTCTTACAAAATTCAAAGCCCAAGGTCAGTTCAACGATTGCCTAGGATATTGGGACACTGGTAGAGGCCAGGAAGCAATGTTCAATCTAATTTAGCTATTTGTCAAATCACTCCTTGGAGGCACTTATAATAAAACAATACTGAAAGAAAGCATGCTAAACCCTTCATCAACTATCGCAAGGACATATCTGGACCACATCCATGTTATGGGATGCCAAATAATCCAGAAGACCAGTTTCCATGAAATGTTTTGCCTCAGGACTGTGGCCAAGCTTTTGGACTTGTCACTCAGACTCCATTGGAGTAGGTGTGGCAGGTTGGGGTTCACCACAACATAGAAACTGTATTAAAGGATTACAGCACTAGAAAGGTTGAGAATCACTGCTAAGAAATTCTGGCCTAACACTATAAAGAGACACTGGAGTTCCCAAGGGTCAACCCAGAAGAGGCCAGAGAGGAGGCACAAGTATAGGTAGCATTGCTGGGAGGGAACAGGGAGAACACGAAGAGTGATGGAGAGGGGCCCAGCAAGATTGGGAGCAGTGTCCAGCAAGATGGGCAGGAGCTAGAATTCCAGAAATCCTGGGAAAGCAAGAGCCAGTGAGAAGTTTCAGATTCTAAGCAGAGGGAAGGGGGGTTTAAGAACTCAGATGTACTTTTGTGCTGCATGCTGTGTCTGTGTCTGTGTCTTTCTTTCTTTCTTTCTTTCTTTCTTTCTTTCTTTCTTTCTTTCTTTCTTTCTTTCTTTCCCTTTCCCTCTGGCTAATGAGTTAATGAACTCCTAGCCTCTCATCAGACCAGTGAGCCAGTGACCCCTGAGTTAAAAAGTAAAGAGCTCAAGTAACTAAATTTCTTTTTCTAATCCCCTACTGCTATCAGCAAGAGTCAACTGCCAAAAGGTATCAGCTTTGGCCCTCAGGAGAGCTAAAGAGAGCCTAATTGCCAAGACCCATCCACCATGGCCCCCAGAATAGAAAGAGAGAGTTCATTGCCAGAAGCCATCAGCCTTTGGTATAGAATAGCAAGAGAGAATTAAATATCCAGAAGTCATCAGCTCAGTACCTGAATGTTAAGACGGGGCCTGGAAAGTTCTTCTCCCAGACCATCCCTGTTTATGCACAGCACCCCACCATGCATACGTACATGTCTAAAGTACTGTGTACAAATACAGCACATGGGAATGAAGTAGGGCATGATCCATCATGGGTAAAAGAGGAGAAAAGTAGTTTTCAGAAGCCAGGGTTGACACTTTGAAAAGGCAGGAGCGGGCCTAAGAGGTGAGAATTCCTAGGGAAGGAATGAGAATACCAGGCTTCCCACAGTACATGGACAAGGGTTTGAGGACTCTACAGATGGAGACAAATCATGGTGGTATCTGAGATAAAACAGACAAGAAGATCCATGCAGCCGATAACCAGTTTGTCCTGGGGCACCATGTATTCCTTGAAGCAAACCATCACTGCATGTAAGCACTTGGGAAACATGCCTATCCAAGCATCAGATATTAGCTAAAGAAGACCAAGGAGAACTCGGGACAGAGATGAGTGAGAATATCTGTAGGGAATTGCTTAGATCACGGACAGTCTGTGTCTCTTCCCCTTCGTCTCGGTGTGGAACCATCCCGGGTTGTCAAGGAAGATGAGGAACAAGGATGAAAAGATGGGCCTCAGGTAACAAAAGCAATGGAGAGCTAACAAAATCCTTCAGGAACTGAGAAGAGCAAGCAGAGAAATGCTGCGATTAAACAAAAAGACACTGATTTTCTTTTTAGTTGTAGCAGAATACGACTAAATTACATATCACACAGAAAAGCCAGATTTGCAGAAAGCAGTTGGTATCAGGGCAGAAGAAGGAATTCTTAGAATTGGAGAAATATGTGGTAGGGTGAGAAGGCATCAATTACCTGCCTCCTCTGGCTGGGAAGATGCAGTATAAAATATTATGCTGCATAAATAAAACTAAATATATCACTTAAGAGGGCACACAGTAATCCAGAAAGACCTGACCCAGAAAACTAGAATTGAGTTTAACCTGGTAAATCTACTAGATTTCAAAAATATAGCAAAGACTTTTTGGGAAGCCCATTTGGGGAAAAGATGAAGTCACTTATACAGGGGGGAGGGGAACCTAGGCTCAAGCAAGGTAATTTTAATGCCAGATGACAATATAGTAACACACTTAAGGCCGGGCGTGGTGGCACACGCCTTTAATCCCAGCACTCGGGAGGCAGAGGCTGGTGGATTTCTGAGTTTGAGGCTAGCCTGGTCTACAAAGTGAGTTCCAGGACAGC
>NC_034590.1:148012348-148017843 GCF_900095145.1 Mus pahari
CCCCACCCAGGGGTCCATCCCATAATCAGCCACCAAATGCAGACACTATTGCATACACCAAGATTTTGCTGAAAGGACCCTGATATAGCTGTTTCTTGTGAGGCTATGTCTGACAAACACAGAAGTAGATGCTCACAGTCAGCTATCAGATGGAACACAGGGACCCCAATAGAGTACTCAAGGAGCTGAAGGGCTCTGCAACCCTATAGGTGGAACAACAACATGAACTAACCAGCACCCCCAGAGCTCGTGTCTCTAGCTGCATATGAGCAGAAGATGGTCTAGTCAGCCATCATTGGGAAGAGAGGCCCCTTGGTCTTGCAAACTTCATATTCCCCAGTACAGGGGAATACCAGGGCCAAGAAGGGGGAGTGGGTGGGTAATGGAGCAGGGGGTGGAGGTTATAGGGGACTTTGGGGATAGCATTTAAAATGTAAATGAAGTAAATACCTAATAAAAATTGGAAAAAAAAGAAACAAGGTTGAAAATTAGGGAGAATAATATTAGCTAAAATTATCTGGGGAAAGAAAGTGGGGAGCGTACAAAAGAAAAGGAAGACATTGGTTTTACTGTTATTCATGTAAGGAAATTAAAAGATACTCTATGAACAAATGCAAGTCTGTTATAGGTTTCTTCTCAACAAAAAGAAGTTAGTCAAATGGCATGATGGTTTAAGCTGAAGTGTATTTAACCAACTTAAACAAAGAAAACAGTCCAAAGAAACCTTCGGGTGTGCTACTAGATTCTGCATCGTGGATCTTCACATTTTATGAGTATTTGTGACACAGATGACAAATTCATGGACTAAGGTTGCTTTATTTTTTTCTTTTTGTCTCTCAAATTCCCAAATCATGGTAGGTTAGCTCATCTTTGTAAAAATTTTCCTTCCCACGATCCCTGCAAAGGGAAGTGATGTAAAACCACAGTGCGAGTGGTACTATAATGACACCAGGTCTTTTGTGGGATGCAGACCTTTCCTTAGTGCACAAATGGGAGAGAATGTTAGAGTTTCATGATGTAGCAAGAACGGCCCCACTGAGGCTTCAAGGATGCTTAATGTGAAAAGGGCAGCCTGGCAAGCAGGAAACACAGCGGCACAGTTTTCCTCACATTTTACTCACCCGACACTAGATCGAACACATTAAACTAAGCTACAGTAACAAAGTTAAATAATATGTAAAATGTAAGCTATTATAAAATGTATGGAAACACACAAAATCCCCGTTTAACTAATAGTGATTGATCCAGGAATAATCCAGGTGGCTGAGTGTTTTGGGGAAACTTTAGATATGGTACTTTAAAGTTGGCAATGTCTGAACCCACTGGTTCATCACCAAAAACAGAGCAAGGAGACACTAGGTGCCTCCTGATGTAACTCAGCACTACTTTCGAAGTCTTTTTTAAAAGTATCAAGATTCTGGACCTAATGGACCATTTTCCAGGAAATACAGTGGATAGCGGAAAAGTGAACCCCATGAAGCACAATCATGAAAGTTGAGGTAGAGAAAGGTCTAGGATAAATGATTCATAGAATAGATCAGAGATTAAGGAAACAAACATTGATTAAAAGCAAATTACGTAAAATATAAAATAAACACTTTGTGAACTTTGGATTCTGATTTGTAAAACAGCTGTAAAGAGTAATTGAGCATCCTGGTGCTGATAAACTCTTGGCAAGAGTATGTGTGTCAAAGGATGCTTCCCTGCAGAGGCCTGGGGACACAGTCAGCAGGGGGCCAAAGCCCCAGTTCCCACCTCACTGGTGGCAATGCCAGGGTGCTGTGCAATCAACCGCCTTTACTCATGTGCAAATCCTAGCTCTGGGGTGACTCCACCATTCTCTGCCTGACCGCAGGAGGAAAAGCAAGGCTTCCAGGACCCTCAGTACTGAAGCATCCAGAATTACAAAGTAAAAAGAAAGGGGAAGTTTGAGTGTGACTAGGATATAGTGACACTCATGAATTACTAAGTATGTATATTTGATAATAGCATTGTCTAGAGGTGGGTTTTTGATTCTCATTTTAATGTTTAAGTTCCTTTCAGCTTCGTGTATAAACTGAAAAGCACTTATGGGTGCAAAAATATGCTGTCTGGGCTTTGACTTTAAAATGTTCAAGAAATGCACACAAACACCCATGCTTGCTAGTGCGTGCACAAACACACAAACAAAAACCCATACATGCACACATCCTCCACCCAATAGCTTCCCAGGAGTATTCTCCCAACCGTTTCATTTAACAGAACAACTATTACAATCATTAAGTGCCCCAAGGTTTTCCAGCGAGCTTCTAAGGCAAGGATTACCCTTACTTTGCATTTGACTACTGAGTCACAGAGATATGAAGGCTCTTCCCCAAGATCACACAACTGAAAATGGTAAGGACAAACTGGAATCTAAGCCGAGCCTTTCCTAGAGCACCATATATGGTCCTTGCACGTAACATCTTGTGTGCTGTGCACACAGCACAGCCTGCAGGAATGTTCACAGGGCCTATCTGAACCATTATGCAAGCCTTCCATAAACAAATAAGCAAACAGATGAATCTGTGATCAGAGTTCTTACTAGTTTCACCCTCAGCAGATCGGCTTCCTAAATCCCACCTTGTTTAAACCAGGCTGGATACTGAGCAGCTATGTGCTCCAAGACTCCACTGACTACATCCCAGCCCTCACCACTGGCTCTGCTTTACGGCTTGGGAACAGTTCAACTATTAAATCTGCCTGAGAGGAAATGAAGTGACATTGGCCGGGTTCCTTCTTGTCCTGGTTTCATCTAACCAAGAGGACCAGTGATCAATGGAAACCTAAAGGGAAAAGCCACCCACGTCGCACACAGGATGTGAAAGTCAGAGGACCCCCTACCCAGAGTCACGTGGAGTGCTGTTGATGGAGATGATTAGAAAGGCTTTGAGTCAGGATACCAACATCCACCAGACACACTGGTTCTTCAATCAGCTAAGTTCATCAGCCTGTGGACACTGGTAGGGCTTTTGCTTCTTACAACCATAGACTTCCAACTCATTCCAAGGATGATAACATTTTTATCACAATTAAAACAGAAATATAAGTCATAATGGTCCTTCCTAAGAATGTTATCCAAATCCTTCCCCCAATGCTATGAGGCGAGAGACTCCCCCAATTGAGAGGAGTCTGGGAAATTAAAAACCTACAGGGTGAGCATTATATAGCTAAAGATGAAAGTGAACTCCTGATGCTCCTGTCCCTGCCTCCCAAGACTCGAGATTATGCACCATCACATCGGACTAGGATAAAGAATTTTAAAGACATGCCAGGTGTGGTGGTGCATGTCTTTAATCCTAGCACTTGAGAGCCAGAGGCAGGAGGATTTCTGTGGGTTGGAGGACAACCAGGACTACACAGAGATACACTGTATTAGAAAAACAGAAAACAAACAAACAAAAAGTCAAGAAATGTGTAAATAAAGGAAACAAATTAATAATGTATTAATAAAAACTCTAGAAGCTAAATCTAAGTTAAAAGGAAATACTGGATAGGAAACTAATTAACAATGTTATCAGTTGTGTATAAACTAAAGATACATTCTGAGAGCTAAGGGCTCTCAACCCCACTTCTATCCTTGCCCCCATCTCCTTTTAGAAAGAACAAAACTGTATGGAAGAAATAAGGGATGTTTCAGGATAAAATCCAGAGGGGAAAGAGAAACCCTGCATTATATATTAAAATTCCCATTTTTCCCCAGAGTACATTGAGTCTCTGTTGAGTGTGTCTCTAGATGGAACAGTCTGATTCTACACAGCAAGCTTAACCTTCAGTCCTTCCACCAAGCCTTCCTGGGGCTTAAAATATTGACGTATAAAGTTTCTACTTAGATTTCCTAAGAAGCACACTTTGTGCTTCTACTTTGTGAGTTTGTTTTTATGGACAAAACTCAATCTGCTCCTAAAGTTCCTAAAAATAACTAACTAAAAAAATAACTGTGACCACTCTATATCTGTCTTAGTGCACACTATTGTTGGCATATCCCTAACTTTAAGGTAGGGGTGTAGGTGTGTGTGTGTGTGTGTGTGTGTGTGTATAAACATTAGGGAACATTTTTATTGCTATTTATTCTTTAGAAAAATATTTTTCAAGGTTATTATCTTAGCCAAGTCCAAGATACAACTCTAAAATGTTTAAATTAACACAGATGGTCATTTTAATACTTATTTAACCAATTTAAAAGCAGACGAAGTCATCTCAGATGATCCTAATGCGCTCTACTATGTTATTCATATAGTTTGTATTTTGTAGTGTATTGGGGATAGTAACTTGTCTCTGCATCCTCTGGTCTAAAGCAGGATAAAAATCATTTCAGTAAAATACTTGCTTAATGACTAATGTCCTCACTAAAAACATAAACAGGTAACTCAAAAAGTAAAGTAAATGAAAGTGACAGACTTCAATCCTGCTCTTAATATCCTTGAAAATCTAAATGAAAAGTATCCTTTGTATCATGAGGAGGTGTGGGAGAGAGCTGGAAAAACCTAAGAGCAGCCCAGCCAGGCATCTCTGAGATTAGCTGGAGACCTGGGATGGGGAGATTCCAGGGAGTCCATGGACCCCTACCAGTGGGGGTTATGGAAACTGAAGTGGCCACCTCCTGTAGCCAGTGGAGGGAGGGGGACATCAATCCACCCACAAAAGCTTTGACTCCCAAATTAGAAGATGAACAGGGATAAAGATGGAGCAGAGATTGAGGCAACAGCCAACCAGTAACTGGCCCAACTTGAGACCCATCCCACGTGAGAGAGCCAACCCCTGACACTACTAAGGATAGTCAGCTCTGCTTGCAGACGGGAGCCTAGCATAACTGCCTCCTGAGAGGCTTCATCCAGCAGCTGATGGAAACCGATGCAGAGACCCAGAGCTTGGGGAGTCTTGTGGAAGAGTGGGGGAAGGACTGAGGGAGTCTGAGGGATCAAAAACACCACAGGAAGATCTACAGAGTCAACTAACCTGGGCCGGTGGGGATCACAGACACTGAACCAGCAACCACAGAGCATGCAGGAGCTGCACATAGGCCCCCTACATACACATGTGTAACACATGTGCAACTTGCTCTTCATGTGGGCCCCATAACAATTGGAGCAGAGGCTGTCTCTGACTTTGTTGCCTGACTCTGCCTTCCAAGCGCTGCACTCAGGTTCGCACTCCCACCGACAGTGGAGGAGTGGTTTTGATCTCAGCCATTCCAACAGGTGTAAGATAGAATCTCAGAGTTGTTTTGATTTGTATTTCCTTAATGGCTAAGGATGTTGAATATTTATTTTATTCTTTGATTTAAGTTTTATTGCATCATGATGAGAAAATATTCATAATTTCAATTATCTGAATTTGTTAACATTTAAAAACATATTTTTTTAGCTTTTTTAAAATTTATTCATTTTTTTTATTATTATTTTCTTTATTTACATTTCAAATGCTATCCCGAAAGTTTCCCATACCCCTCCCCCCACCTCTGTTCCCCTACCCAC
>NC_034590.1:148021619-148027985 GCF_900095145.1 Mus pahari
CCAAGCCTTAGTACTGCTCTCGGGCGCACACCCCTCCTCGGGTGGGGAAAGGCGCTGGATGCTGGGGGGCTACTCCCAGGCGAACACCCCTCCTCGGGCGGGACAGGCGCCGGACGACCGGGACCAGACCCGGGTCCCTCCTCAGCAGTCTAAAAACATATTTTGAGTGAATAGACTTACATGACATTCTTCTTTCCCTTTTGTACACCAACTTCTCCCAGAGAGCCCCACTCAAAACCTGCAATACCTTTCGTTTTTATCATACTCTTTAAAATTTATAAAATATTGTAACAATAAAAATGAGTATTATAAAAGTTGTTTGATATAAAACAACAATCAGTTCAACAGTCTTATGTAGATGGTTGTATACAGCAATACTGAAAATATATACATTTTTCCTCAATATAACTTTGAAATAACTCCAAATATATTAACTGTATGATATTTTAAAATAATATATCACTATTAGTTTTTTTAAATGAACATAAATAGATAAGGTCTGTTTGTTTGTTTTGTTTTGTTTTTAGTAGAGCACAAAATCTTGGTTCTTACTGTGGTACAAACACAAAATAAAAACAGTTTTTTGGATATTGGAGTTCATTGTAATAAGGCTGTACTTGAATGTCCCTCACATCCTGTACCATGGAGGATTTTAACTCCATAGTAGCTAAGCTAAGAGTTGACAGTTCTGCTGATTCAAGGAATGAATTATAGGCATGATTTTTGGATACAGATTTCCTGCTATAGTCAAAGCTATTTGACTTGAGTGATTGTCATCATTCTCAGCCTGCAGGGAACAGGTTACATTCATTTAAAAAATGGTGTGTGTATTAAGATGGTCTATCCATGAAGTCACTCATCTCCTGTTTCAATGAATAATGGTTCTACTAGGAGGTTTGCACAGATGTTAGGTGAGGGTAAGCTTCTGGTTCATTGGCTGTGATGATTTTGAAAAGCATTTATATCAGAATAAGAGTAACTTATAAAGTCCTCTTCTTCAAAATTGATACAATAATTATAAATATCGAGCAAAGCCTTCAGTCTCACTCTTTGCTGTTCTCTTACAAGTTGCCTCCCAAGTTAATTGTCTACATTTCTTTTGGCTGTATAAATAATTTTGAAATATGTAAGCTGTTCTGAAAACCATAGTATAGTGTAAAAACATCAAATAAACAATCCTACTAACAGAGAGGCTGAGATAGAAGAAGCATGATTTCAAGACCATTGTGTGGCACACAGCAAGACCCTGTCATGTACAAACAAGCAGAAAGCGTATATGGATTGTACAATATTGGACCTATTTCTCCCATTACCAAATTAGAGAGACCATGGGATGACAGCAGACAAATTTCTAATTCCTCATATTTTTGAATTTCAATCAATTAGGATATGTTGGTCATATTAATTTTCATATTAGGAGATATTAAGGAAAACTGATTGTTATTTCCTGTTAATTTTCTTGTAAGAGGTAGAATTGTTTGTGTGGGTTTGTTGAAAGATTGCTTTCTTGCTTCTTCTAGGGTGTAGTTTCCCTCCTTGTGCTGGTGTTTTCCATCTATTATCCTTTGTTGGACTGGATTTGTGGAAAGATATTGTGTAAATTTGGTTTTATCATGGAATATCTTGTGTTCTCGGTCTATGGTGACTGAGAGTTCTGCTGGGTATAGTAACCTGGGTTGGCATTTGTGTTCTCTTAGGGTCTGTATGATATCTGCCCAGGATCTTCTAGCTTTCATAGTCTCTGGTAAGAAGTCTGGTGTAATTCTGATAGGTCTGCCTTTATATGTTACTTGACTTTTTTCCCTCACTACTTTTAAAATTCTTTCTTTGTTTAGTGCATTTGGTGTTTTGATTATTATGTGACAGGAGGAATTTGTTTTCTGGTCGAGTCTATTTGGAGTTCTGTAGGCTTCTTGAATGTTCATGGGCATCTCTTTCTTTAGGTTAGAGAAGTTTTCTTCTATAATTTTGTTGAAGACATTTACTGGCCCTTTAAGCTGGGAATCTTCACTCTCTTCTATACCTATAATCCTTAGGTTTGATCTTCTCATTGTATCCTGGATTTCCTGGATGTTTTGTGTTTTCTTTCACTGTTGTGTCAATGTTTTCTATGGAATCTTCTGCACCTGAGATTCTCTCTTCTGTCTCTTGTATTCTGTTGGTGATCTATGACCCCTGATCTCTTTCCTAGGTTTTTTTTTTAACTCCAGGGCTGTCTCCCTTTCTGATTTCTTCATTGTTTCTAGTTCCATTTTAGATCCTGGATGGTTTTGTTCATTTCCTTCACCTGTTTGATTGTGTTTTCCTGTAACTAAGGAATTTTTGTGTTTCCTCTTTAAAGGCTTCTATCTGCTTTTACCTGTGTTCTCCTGTATTTCTTTAAGGGACTTATTTATGTCCTTAATGTCCTCTATCATCATCATGAGAAGTGATTTTAGATATGAATCTTGCTTTTCGGTGTGTTGGGGTATCCAGTACTTGCTATGGTGGGAGAATTGGGTCCTGATAATGCCAAGTGACCTTGGTTTCTGTTGCTTCTGTTCTTATGCTTGCCTCCTGCCATCTGGTTATCTCTAGTGCTACCTGCCCTGGCTATGTCTGAATGGAGCCTGTCCTTCCTCTGATCCTGGTTGTGTCAGAACTCCTCAAGCTGTCTCTGTGATCCTGTGATTCTGAGATCCTGGGATCCTGAGATCCTGGGTGTGTCCGAGCTCCTAGGAGTCAAGCTGCCTTTGGGACCTTGAGATCCTGGTGTGACTAAGCTCCTGGGATTCTGTGATCCTCTGATCCTGGGCCTGTGAGAGCACCTGGGAGTGGAGCTGCCTCTGGCTGTTGTGGGGCTGGCTGTGGAGTTTGTGCCCAAGGTCTGCTCTGACTATTTCTTTAAGTGTTTCTCAGTCATTTGAGATTTCCCTGTTATGAAATTTTCTGGTTAGATCTGTACCCCATTTTTAAATTGGATTACTTAGTTTGTTCATATCAAGTTTCTTGAGTTCTTTATATATTTTTGATATCAACCCTCTATCAGTTGTGGAGTTGGTGACCTCTATCAGTCAGGAGTTTGTTCAGGAAATTGTCTCCTGTGCCAATGAATTCAAGACTATTCCCCACATTCTTTTCTCCCAGAGTTAGTGTATCTGGTTTTTATGTTGAAGTCTTTGATCCATTTGGACTTGAATTTTTGTGCAGAATGATAGATATGGATCTATTTGCATTCTTCTACATGCCAACATCCAGTTAGAGCAGCACAGTTCCTTAAAGATGCTGTCTTTTTTACCACTGTATATTTCCAGCTTCTTTATCAAAAGTCAGGTGTCCATAGGTGTGTGGACATCTGGGTCCATCTGGGTCTTTGATTCAATTCCATTGTTCAGTGTGTCTGTTTTTATGCCAATACCATGCAGTTTTTTATTATAGTTCTATAATACAGCTTGAAGTCAGGAATGGTGATATCTTTGGAAGTTCTTTTATTGTACAGGATTGTTTTAGCTATCTTGGTTTTCTTGTTTTCCCATATGAAATTGAATACTGTTCTTTCAAGGTCTGTAAAGAATTGTGTTGGAATATGATGGGGATTACACTGAATCTGTAGACTGTTTTTGGTAGGATGGCCATTTTTACTATGTTAATCCTACAGAACCATGAGAATGGGAGATCTTCCATCTTCTGATATCTTCTTCAATTTCCTTCTTCAAAGACTTGAAGGTTTTATCATACAGCTCCTTCACTTGCTTGGTTAGAGTCACACCAAGGTATGTTATATTACTTGTGGCTATTGTGCTGGGTGTCATTTCCCTGACTTCTATCTCAGCTTGTTTACCATTTCTATATAGAAGGAGCTATGTTTTTTGTTGTTATTGTTGTTGGGTTTTTTTGTTGTTTTTAGTTAGTCTTGTATCCAGCCACTTCAAAGAAGGTGTTTATCAGCTGTAGGAGTTCCCTGGCAGAATTTTGGGGGTCACATTTATACTATCACATCATCTGCAAATAGCAATACCTTGACTTCGTTCTTTCCAATTTGTACTTCCTATATCTCTTTTAGTTGTCTAATTGCTCTACCTCAAACTTCAAGTACTATTTAGAATAGATACCAAAAGAATGGGCAGCCTTGTCTCATTCCTGATTTGGGGGGAATTGATTTGAGTTTCTCTCCATTTAATTTGATGTTGGCAATCAGCTTGCTGTGAATTGCCTTTATTATGTTCAGATATGTCCCTTGTATATGTGATCTGTCCAAGACTTTTATCGTAAAGGGATGTTGGATTTTGTCAAAGGTTTTTTTTTGGCATCTAGTGAGATGATCATGTTTTTTTTTTTCTTTCAGTTTGATATATGGTGGATTGCATTGACAGATTTTCATATGTTGAAACCATCTCTGAATCTCTGAGATGAAGCCCACTTGATCATGGTGAATGATCTTTTTGATGTGTTCTTTAATTCAGTTTGCAAGGAATTTATTGAATATTTTTGTTCATGAGGGGAAAATGGTCTGAAATTCTCTTTCTTTGTTAAGTTTTTGTGTGGTTTAGGTATCAGGGTGAATGTGGCCTCATAGAATGAGTTTGGCAATGTTCCTTNTGTTTCTATTTTGCAGAATAGTTTGAGGAGTATTGGTATTAAGTCTTCTTTAAAAGTCTGGTAAAATTCTACACTAAAAGCATGGCCCTGGCTTTTTTTGTTTGGGAAACTTTGAGTAACTGCTTCTATTTTCTCTGGGGTTAAAGGTCTATTTAAATTGTTTATCTGACCTTTATTTAACACTGGTAAGTGCTATTTATTGAGAAAACTATCTATTTCTTTTAAATATTCAAATTTTGTAAAGTACAGGATTTTGAAGTAAGACCTAATTATTCTTTGAATTTCACTAAAATCTGTTGTTATATTCCCCCTTTTGCTTCTTATTTTGTTAATTTGGATAATCTCTCTGTCTTTTAACTAGATAGGATAAGCAGATACGTAGATTTTCTCAAAGAACCAACTGTTTCATTGATTCCTTGCATTTTTCTCTTTGTTTCTATTTCATTGACTTTGATCCTCAGTTTGATTATATTCTACCATCGACTCCTCTTGGGTGTGTTTGCTTCTTTCTATTCTAGAGCTTTTAGGTGTACCATTAAGTTGCTAGTGTGAGATCTCTCTAAATTCTTTATGAAGACACTTAGGGCTATCTATCAACTTTCCTTGCTGCTTTCATTGTGTGCCATAAGTTTGGGTGTGTTGTGCATTTATTTTCATTGAATTCTAGAAAGTCTTTAATTTCTTTCTTTGTTTCTGCCTTGACTCTGAAGTCATTTAGTAGGGAGTTGTTGCCATAACTCTGTAGGCTTTCTGTTGTTTCTGTTGTAGTTGATATCCAACTTTAATCTGTGGATAGGATACAGGGGTTATTTCAGTTTGCTTGTGTCTGTTAAAACTTGCTTAAGTATCTTGAC
This sequence comes from Mus pahari, assembly GCF_900095145.1. Lineage (NCBI taxonomy): Eukaryota > Metazoa > Chordata > Mammalia > Rodentia > Muridae > Mus > Mus pahari. The sequence continues at coordinate 148,027,052 of NC_034590.1, forward strand.
CAAGTCTCTGGTCAATTTTTGAGAATGTTCCCTAAGGTGCTGAGAAAAAGATATGCTTTTTTGTGTTTGGGTGAAATGTTCTGTAGATATCTCTTAGGTCCATTTGTTTCATAATGTCTGTTAGCTGCATTACTTCTCTGTTCAGTTTTTGTCTATATGACATGTTCACTGATAAGAGTGGGGTATTCAACTCTCCTGCTCTTAATTTCTAAGGTTTGATGTGTGATTTAAGCTTTCCTAAAGTTTCTTTTACAAATGTAGGTGCCCTTGCATTTAGAGCATATAGGTTAAGAATAGAAACATCATCTTGGTGGATTTTTCCTTTGGTGAGTATGAAATATTTTTCTACATCTCTTTTGACTAATTTAGGTGAAAGTCTATTTTGTTAGATATTAGAATAGTTATAGAGATTGCTTCTTTGGTCCACATGTTTGGAAATCTTTTTCAAATCCTTTACTCTGAGGTAATGTCTACCTTTGATGTTGAAGTGTGCTTCTTGTATGCAGCAGAAGGGTGAATCCTGTTTCTATATCCATTCTGTTAGCCTGTGTCTTGATGATGTGAGATTATTTATTGCCTGTGTTTTCTTGAGTGTAGTTAACCTCCTTGGGTTGAGTTTTCCTTCTAGTACTTTCTGTAGAGCTAGATTTGTGGCTAGTTATTGTTCAAATTTAACTTTGTTATGAAATATCTTGTTTTCTCCTTCTATGGCAATTTAAAGATTTGCTAGGTATAGTCCAGACTGGCATCTCTGCTCTCTCAGTACGAAAGACATCTGCCCAGGCTCTTCTGGCTTTTAGAGTCACCATTAAGAAGTCAGGTACAAGCTAGGCGTGATGGCACACACCTTTGATCCCAGCACTCGGGAGGCAGAGGCAAGCGGATTTCTGAGCTCGAGGCCAGCCTGGTCTACAAAGTGAGTTCCAGGACAGCC